>NC_044987.1:102197919-102346401 GCF_008728515.1 Papio anubis
TTTTTTTTTTTTTTTTTTTTTTTTTTTTTTTTTTTTTGTTGAGACGGAGTCTCGCTCTGTTGCCCAGGCTGGAGTGCAGTGGCCGGATCTCAGCTCACTGCAAGCTCCGACTCCCGGGTTTACGCCATTCTCCTGCCTCAGCCTCCCAAGTAGCTGGGACTACAGGCGCCCGCCACCTCACCCGGCTAGTTTTTTGTATTTTTTTAGTAGAGACGGGGTTTCACTGTGTTAGCCAGGATGGTCTTGATCTCCTGACCTCGTGATCCGCCCGTCTCGGCCTCCCAAAGTGCTGGGATTACAGGCTTGAGCCACTGCGCCCGGCGAGATGTATTCTTATAGGAAGATCTCCAAGACAATGTCAAAGGAAAAAAGCAAAATGCAAAACACACTAAGTCTTCACAGAGAATATACATCATACTGATTTTGGCGTTTATCTTTAGGCAGAGGTCTAGAATTGGTAAGGGACATTTTTGTAATGTTAGAACATTTATAATGAGAATGTACCCATGTGTAAATTATGTAACTAAAATTAAAAACTGGGGGGTGGGTGAGTGGGTATTCGTATATAAAATAGTGCTGTCCAATTATTTTCTGCAGTGATGGGAATGTTCTATAGCTGTGCTGGCCAATCTGATAGCCACTAGTAGCATGAGACGAGCACTTGAAATGTGGCTATTGAGAACATAAACTTTCAATTTAAAAATTTTGAAATTAGGCCAGGCGTGGTGGCTCACGCCTGTAATCCCGGCACTTTGGGAGGCCGAGGCAGGAGGACCACTTTAGGCCAGGAGTTCAAGACCAGCCTGGCCAAGATGGTGAAACCACATCTCTACTAAAAATACAAAAATTAGCCTGGCGTGGTGGTGTGCACCTGCAGTCCCAGCTACTCAGGGCAGGGCTGAGGCAGGAGAATCGCTTGAACTCAGGAGGCACTGCAGGCGGTGAGCCGCGATTATGCCACTGCAGTCCAGCCTGGATGACAGAGTGAGACTCTATCTCAAAAAAAAAAAAAAAAAAAAGCTGAGTGTGGTGGCATATACCTGTAGTGCCAGCTACTGAGGAGGCTGAGGTCGCCTGAGCCTGAGCGGTCAAGACTGCAGTGAGCCGTGATTGGGCCACTGCACTCCAGCCTGAGCAACAGAGTGGGACCCTGTCTCAAAAAAAAAAAAAAAAATTAACAACTACATATGAGTAGTGGCTACTGTATTGGACTGTGCAGGTCTCGAATCTCTAGAATAATGAGGTCATGACGGGGTGGAAGTATCAGAGGCATCTGAACCAGAGAGACTCCAGCTTGAATAGGGGCTGGGTAAAATAAGGCTCAGACCTACTGGGCTGCATTCCAAAAAGGTTAGGCATGCTGAATCCAGCAGATAAAAGGATGCGATAAAGAAGCCGGCCAAAACCCACCAAAACTAAGATGGCAATGTGACCTCTGGTCGTCCTCGCTGTTCATTATACGCTAAATCTGATACACTAGCATGCTAAAAGACACTCCCACCAGTGCCATGACAGTTTACAGATGCCATGGCAATGTCAGGAAGCTACCCTACATTTAAAAAGAAAATGAAGTTACTCTATATAGTCTAAAAAGGGGAGAAACCCACAGTTCCGGGAATTGCCCACCCCTTGACCAAAAAACTCAGGAGTAATCCCCTTGTTTAGCATATAATCAAGAAATAACTATAAGTATTCTTAGGTGAGCAGCACTTGCTGCTGCTCTGCCTAGAGAGTAGCCTTTTTTTTGTTTTGTTTTTTGAGACAGAGCCTTACTCTGTCACCCAGGCTGGAGTGCAGTGGTGCGATCTCGGCTCACTGCAACCTCTGCCTTCTGGGTTCAAGCAATCCTCCTGCCTCAGTCACCAAAGTAGTTGAGTTTATACATGTGCACCACAATGCCTGGCTAATTTTTGTATTTTTGTAGAGACGGGTTATCGCCATGTTAGCCAGGCTGGTCTCAAACTCCTGACCTCAGGTGATCCGCCTGCCTCAGCCTCCCAAGGTGCTCATTGCAAGCTCCGCCTCCCAGGTTCACGCCATTCTCCTGCCTCAGCCTCCCAAGTAGCGGGGTCTACAGGTGTCCGCCACCGCACCTGGCTAAGTTTTTTGTATTTTTAGTAGAGACGGGGTTTCACCGTGGTCTCGATCTCCTGACCTCGTGATCCACCCGCCTCAGCCTCCCAAAGTGCTGGGATTACAGGTGTGAACCACTGCACCCGGCCTTATTCCTTCACTTTCTTAATAAACTTGCTCTCACTTTATTCTATGGATTCGCCTCAAATTCTTTCTTTCGCCAGACCCAAGAACCCTCTCCTGGGGTCTGGATCAGGACTCCTTTCTGGTAACAGAAGCAGATAGAAGATGAAGTTGGAAAGATAGGTTGGGATTGGATGGTGAAGATTTGCAAAGTGAGCTAGGGAATTTGGACTCTGTCCTATAAGCAGTGGGAAATGTGCATGGGAGTAAGTAGATCAGATGTCCCCTTTTATTTTATTTATTTATGTTTTTGAGACAGAGTCTCGCTCTGTCGCCCAGGCTGGAATGCAGTGGTGCGATCTCGGCTCACTGTAACCTCCGCCTCCCAGGTTCAAGCGATTCTCCTGCCTCAGCTTCCCAAGTAGCTGGGATTACAGGTGCCCGCTGCCACGGCTAATTTTTGTAATTTTAGTAGAGATAGGGTTTCACCATCTTGGCCAGGCAGGTCTTGAAATCCTGACCTCGTGATCCACCCACCTCTGCCTCCCAACTGGGATTACAGGCATGAGCCACCACGCCCAGCCAGATTTCCCCTTTTTTTGTTATTATTATTATTATTATTTTATACTTTAAGTTCTAGGGTACATGTGCACAACATGCAGGTTTGTTACATATGTATACATGTGCCATGTTGGTGTGCTGCACCCATTAACTTGTCATTTACATTAGGTATATCTCCTAATGCTATTAGCAGATTTCCCCTTTTTTTTTTTTTTTTTTTTTTTGAGACGGAGTCTCGCTCTGTCGCCCAGGCTGGAGTGCAGTGGCCCAGGCTGGAGTGCAGTGGCCGGATCTCAGCTCACTGCAAGCTCCGCCTCCCGGGTTCACGCCATTCTCCTGCCTCAGCCTCCAGAGTAGCTGGGACTACAGGCGCCCGCCACCTCGCCCGGCTAGTTTTTTGTATTTTTTAGTAGAGACGGGGTTTCACCGGGTTAGCCAGGATGGTCTCGATCTCCTGACCTTGTGATCCGCCCGTCTCGGCCTCCCAAAGTGCAGGGATTACAGGCTTGAGCCACCGCGCCCGGCCTAGATTTCCCCTTTTTAACGATAACTCTGGCCACCCTGCCGAGAGTAGATCAGAGCTGGCCGAGTGCTGTAGGCAGGGCTGTCTCCTCTGGATGCTGCTTTGTGAGTTTCCCTCCGTGGCCTCTGGACATTGCCCCAGCATTCCTGACAGGCAGCTGAGTAAAGTATTCTAATTTCACAGCTATGTTTTTCAGAGCTCAGGCAGTCCCACGTAAAGACTGGTCCCAGCTATTAAGAGCAGTTAACCTCAGTCGGGGAGGCTGTTTGTGGATAGCAAGGCAGACCGATGGTGCTCGGGTGAAAATGAATTGCAGGTTTCGAGAGTGCAGCCTATAGAGAAAGCTTCTCCAGGGTCAGGAAGTTACCCTATTAAGAAAAAAAAAATTAAGTTACCCTATATAGTCTAAACAGGGGAGGAACCAGTAGTTCCAGGAATCTGCCATTGCCCCAGGCAGATTCTCTAGCTGGTCCCTGCGTTGGCAGGAGACGCCCCAGGAATTGCCATTGTGTACTAAGGGTTTCAGCTCTGTTGGCCGGGAGGCTCCTGCTCCGGAAGCCTACCCTGGTGCTCCGGAAGCCTACCCTGGTGCTCCGGAAGCCTACCCTGGGCCCTTCCACTGGGGTCTCCTTGCCGGTGAATGAGGAGTTCCTCGTGACAGATCCATTCATTTCATAGGTTTTCAGGGAACACCCGTTGTGTGCCCAATACCAGGCTGGGTGCTCAGTCCTTAATTCAAAGAAAGCAGGCCAGGCATGGTGGCTCACACTTGTAATCCAAGCATTTTAGGAGGCCAAGGCAGGCGGATCACTTGAAGTCAAGAGTTCAAGACCAGCCTGACCAACATGGTGAAACCCCGTCTCTACTAAAAATACAAAAATTATCCGGGCATTGTGGTGCACGCCTGTAGTCCCAGCTACTCGGGAGACCGAGGCAGGAGAATTGCTTGAACCCGGGAGGCAGAGGTTGCAGTGAGCTGAGATTGCGCCACTGCACTCCAGGCTGGGTGACAGAGCGAGACTCCATCTCAAGACAAAAAAAGAAAGCAGACAAGATGCCTAACTTTATGGAATTTTCCACTGAAATCAAATAAAGTTTCAAAAACATCATTACCAATTGTCATGACTGTTTGAAGGAAAAAAAAAAAAAGGACAGTGTGCTGGAAAAGAATAGTGGAAGTGTGGCTTCAGGGAGTTTACGCCTCCACCCAAAAAGACCCAAAAGACAAATGGAAGTTAAAAAGGTGAAGAAGGGACCTAAGGAACGGCATTCCAGGCAGAACAACTGAAGACATGTATGTAAAGGTCCTTACATGAGAACTTGACCTTCTGGGACAGAAGGGTGGAGTGGGCAGGGCACGGTGAATGAGCGGGTGAGAGGCCCAGAATGAGGTGGGAGAGGCAGGCAGCACCCGGACACTACCAGGCTTTGTGAGTTCTGTTTCGAATGCAGGAGGAGGCCCTTGGAGGGATTTAAGCAGAGGAGGGAACTGAATGGCCTTTTTGGATGTTGCATGAGGAATGGATTAGAGCAAGGAATTAGCAAACCATGGCCTGTATGGCCCACAGCTAAGAGTGGTTTTTACTTTTATTCTTTTTTTTCTATGGAGACGAAGTCTCCCTGTGTTCCTCAAGCTGGTCTCGAACTCCTGGGCTCAAGTGATCCTCCTGCCTTGGCTTCCCAAAGTGTTGGGATTACAGGCATGAGCCACTGCCCTGGGCCAGTTTTTACCATTTTAAATGGATGAAAAAATAATAATAAAAAGAAGACTATTTTGTGACACACAAAGGTTATAGGAAATTCAAATTTCGGCATCTATAAATAAAGTTGGATTGGAACACAGCCACACTCATTTATTTATAAACTGCCTTTGGCTGTTTTCACACCACAATGGCAGAGTTAGTACCGTAGTTGCAACAGAAATCATATGGCTCAGACAACCTAAAATATTTACTATCTGCCCCTTACACAAAACTGGCCTGACTCATGGATTGGAGAGAGAGAAAAAGCAGGGAAATCAATTAAGAGGTACCTGCGGTAGATGGTACAGGGGTGAGATGACCACATAAGATGAACAGGGTGACTTGTTCCAGGGTGGTAGCCGTGGAGGTATGAGACGTGCATGGGTCCGGGCAAGGTGGCTCACTCCTGTAATCCCAGCACTTTGGGAGGCCAATGAGGGCAGATCACCTGAGGTCAGTTTGACACCAGCCTGACCAACATAGTGAAACTCCATCTCTATTAAAAATACAAAAATTAGCCAAAGCCAGACGTGGTGGCTCACACCTGTAATCCCAACACTTTGGGAGGCCGAGGCGGGTGGATCACCTGAGGTCAGGAGTTCCAGACCAGTCCGGTTAACATGGTGAAACCCTGTCTCTACTAAAAATACAAAAATTAGCAGGGCATGGTGATGAACATCTGTAATCCCAGCTACTCGGGAGGCTGAGGCAGGAGAATTGCTTGAACCCAGGATGCAGAGGTTGCAGTGAGCCGAGATTGCGCCATTGCACTCCAGCCTGGGCAACAGAGCAAGGCTGAATCTCAAAAAAATAATAATAATAATAACTGGGTGTGGTGGTGCATGCCCGTAATCCCAGCTACTTGGGAGGCTGAGGCAGGAGAATTGCTTAAGCCCAGGAGGCGGAGGTTGCAGTGAGTGGAGATCATGCCACTGCACTCCAGCCCAGGCAACAGAGTGAGACTCTATTTCAAAAAAGAAAAAAAAGCGCCGGGCGCGGTGGCTCAAGCCTGTAATCCCAGCACTTTGGGAGGCCGAGACGGACGGATCACGAGGTCAAGAGATCCAGACCATCCTGGCTAACCCGGTGAAACCCGGTCTCTACTAAAAAAAATACAGAAAACTAGCCGGGCGTGTTGGCGGGCGCCTGTAGTCCCAGCTACTTGGGAGGCTGAGGCGGGAGAATGGTGTAAACCCGGGAGGCAGAGCTTGCAGTGAGCTGAGATCCGGCCACTGCACTCCACCCTGGGCAACAGAGCGAGACTCTGTCTCAAAAAAAAAAAAGGCAATAATGATGTCCAGATGTTTAGCTACCTGAAAATACCATTTATTGAGACGAGGGAAACTGTGAAAGAGACAGAAAAAGAGCGAAAGATCAATAGTTCACTTTTGGACACTTTGGATTTGAGATGCTGATGAGATGTCTGGGAGGATTTGTCAAGAAGGCAGGGCCATGCACTATTCTGGACATTACCAATGAGCCTGAGACCCAGGAAAAGGTATAGGAACCCTGCTCCTCAGCCTTGCAATGGGAGCTCTGTGCCGGAGGTGAGGTTGGACCAGGGTGGAGAAGGGGGAAGATGGGAACTCACGCATTAAGTCTTGTCTGTGGTACATCTGTCATTCCGCTCAGCACTCTGTCACCACGGCCTTACAACGACCTGGCAGAGTAGGACTTACTCTCCCCGTTTTACAAAGCAGGAAACTGAAAATCAGAGAGGGGCTACGATTTGCAGAGGGACACATCTAGGAACTGGGGAAGTGAGGGCTGGTTACGAGGTGTATTTGTTTCCCAGGGTGGCTATAACCAATTACTGCAAATGAGTGACTTCAAACAACAGAAATATATTCTCTCATAGTTCTGGAGGCCAGAAATCCAAAATTGAAGTGTTAGCAGGGCCACACTCTTTCCCCAGGCTCTGGGGAAGAATTTTTCTTTCTTTTTTTTTTTTTTTTTTTTTGAGATAGGATCTTGTTCTGTCATCCAGGCTGGAGTGCAGTGGCATGATCACAGCTCACTGCAGCCTCAAATTCAAGGCATCCTCCTACTTCAGCCTCCCCGGTAGCTGAGACTACAGGTATGCACTGCCATGCCTGGATAATTTTTTTTTTAGTTTTTGTAGAGATGTTGACCAGGATGGTCTTTAACTTCCTGGCCTCAAGTGATCCTCCAGCCTCAGCCTCCTAAACTGCTGGGATTACAGGCGTGAGCCACTGCACCAAGCCTTGAATCTTTCCTTGCCTCTCTCCTAGTTTTTGTGGCTGCCAGCAATCTTTAGCATCCCTTGGCTTACAGCCTGTCATTCCAATCTCTGCCTCCATTTTCCCAGGATCTCCTCCTCTGTGCATTTATTTCTCTGTATCTGGCCTCCTTCTGCTTCACTCTTTTGTTTGTTTTTGTTTTTAGAGATGAGGTCTCACTGTATTGCCTAGGCTGGTCTTGAACTCCTGGGCTCAAGAGATCCTCCCACCTCAGCTTCCCAAGTAACTGGGACAACAGGCATGGGCCACCATGCTGGCTTGCCTTACTCTTTTCGGTGTGTGCTTCACTTTTTTCTTTTCTTTCTTTCTTTCTTTTTTTTTTTTTTGAGATGGAGTCTCGCTCTGTCCCCCAGGCTGGAGTGCAATGGCGCGATCTCGGCTCACTGCAAGCTCCACCTCCCAGGTTCACTGCATTCTACTGCCTCAGCCTCCCGAGTAGCTGGGACTACAGGTGCCCTCCACCATGCCCAGCTAAGTTTTTGTGTTTTGTATTTCACCATATTAGCCAGGATGGTCTCAATCTCCTGACCTCGTGATTCCCCCACTTCAGCCTCCCAAAGTGCTGGGATTACAGGCGTGAGCCACCATGCCCGGCATTTTTTTTTTAATTATTATTTTTTTGAGACGAAGTCTTGCTCTGTCGCCCAGTCTGGAGTGCGGTGGTGCGAGCTTGGCTCACTGCAACCTCTGCTCCCCCGGTTCGAGCGATTCTTGTGCCTCAGCCTCCTGAGTGGCTGGGATTACAGGCATGCACCACCACACCCGGCTAATTTTTGTATTTTTAGTAGAGACAGGGTTTCAGCATGTTAACCAGGCTGGTGTTGAACTCCTGAGGTCAAGTGATCTGCCTGCCTCAGCCTCCCAAAGTGCTTGGATTACAGGTGTGAGCCACCGTGCCAGGCTGATGTGCCTCACTCTTATTAGGACACTTGCCATTGGATTTAAGGTAACTGGATAATCCGGGATGATCACCTCACTTAAAAATGCTTAATTAGGTTGGGTGCAGTGCCTCAAGCCTGTGATCCCAGCACTCTGGGAAGCTGATGTGGGTAGATCGCTTCAGCCCAGGAATTGGAGACCCACCTGGGCAACACAGTGAGATACTGTCACTACAAAAAATATACAAATTAGCTGGGTGTGATGGCAGGTGGCCATAGTTTGAGCTACTCAGGAGCTCAGGAGTTCGAGGTTGCAGTGAGCCATGTTCACGTCACTGCACTCTGCCTGGGTGACAGATTGAGACCCTGTCTTGAACAGACAAACAAACAAACCTTTTTTTTTTTTTTTTGACATGGATGGAGTGCAGTGGCACAATCTCAGCTTACTACAACCACTGCCTCCCAGGTTCCAGCAATTTTCCTGCCTCAGCCTCCCAAGTAGCTGGGATTACAGGCACCCGCCACCACACCCAGCTAATTTTCGTAGTTTTAGTAGCAACAGGGTTTCATCGTGTTGGCCAGGCTGGCCTAGAACTCCTGACCTCAGGTGATCCCCCTCGCCTTGGCCTCCCAAAGTCCTAAGATTACAGGCGTGAGCCACTGCACCTGCCAAGAACAAACCTTTAATTATATCCAAAAAGATCCTTTTTCCACATAGAATAACATCCACAGGTTCTGGGGATTAGGATATGGACATATCTTTTTAGGGACTGCCAGTCAACCCAGCTAGAGGAGCTAGAGGAGGCCGCAGCTGTTAGCCTTGGAAATCTTATAAAATGCTTCCTGAGCTTAAAAAGCAGGCAGCTTTTCCCACTATTTCTTCATCTAGCACAAATATGCCTCTTTGCAGGATGGCCTGGCAGCCTAAATGCTGCCAACCCAAATGTGGCTTGGTCTTCTAGACTGTGTATAATTATGACAAAACCCTCAGATTCTGAGCCCTTATGACACAGGGATAGTCAAGTATGAAGGGGAGGCCAGGCGCAGTGGCCCACGCCTGTAATCCCAGCACTTTGGGAGGCCGAGATGGGTAGATCACTTGAAGTCAGGAGTCCGAGACCAGCCTGGCCAACATGGTGAAACCCCATCTCTACTAAAAATACAAAATTACCTGGATGTGGTGGTGCATACCTGTAATCCCAGCTACTCAGGAGGCTGAGGCAGGAAAATTGCTTGAACCTGGGAGGCGGAGGTTGTGGTGAGCTAAGATCGTGCCATTACACTCCAGCCTGGGCAACAAGAGCGAAACTCCATCTCAAAAAAAAAAAAAAAAATGTCTTTGGGGATGTGCACTCAGAGTTTGGAGCACAGGGGAGGACGCGTGTGGATCTGTACAAAGATACCACCCCACCGGGCCATGGGCTTCCCCAATAAGAGCCACAGCTACCCAGGTAGTTTGCCACCTTCCTCCCCATAGAGAAACTAAGCTGGGGTTTCTTGAGCAAGTTTTTTGTCATAGGGACAGGAGACAACGCAGGGCAGTGGAAAAGAGGGTGGGAAGAGGGAAATGTAAAGGAATGTAAGTATAGTTCTCCCAGCCCTGCTCACACGTGACTCATCCACCCATAGGGAACTAGCTTGGCTGTAACACAGACAGAATCATTTTTATTTCTGCCACTTGGGATTTTTGCTGTCCTTGGAAGAGACCTTTGGCATGAGAACAGTGAGAGGAAGGATCTAGCAGAACTCAAAACCCTGGTTTCTGATTCTGGAGTGCCAGTTCTTTCTACGATGGTTTTCTAATCACTGAGGACTTCTGAGAACAGCAAAGGGCTTGTTCACCACCATCATCAGACCTTATTAGTAACTAACATACCCCCAGGAGATTATATCACAATGTCTATTTGCAGAACACTTTACAATTTACACAACACTTTCACATGTATTATTTCAGCACTCTGGTGATTGCTGTGCAAATCTGGCTGCCTAGAGAAGTTACCTGGCATTCTGTACATACGGTATTTTATGACATGATATTGATTTAGTGTGTGGATGGTGCCTCATCCCCCGTATATAAAAACAGAGGTGAGGCTTGGGTTTGGGTTTTTGTTTTGTTTTTTTTTTTTTTGGACAGGATTTCTGTCACCCAGGCTGGAATGCAGTAGTTTGATCTCAGCTCACTGGAGCCTCAACTTCCTGGGCATTGATCCTCCCACCTTAGCTTCCCAAGTAGTTGGAAATACAGGCACAGACCACCACGCTGGGCTAATTTTTTTTTTTGAGACAGAGTCTCGCTCTGTCGCCTGGGCTGGAGTGCAGTGGCGCGATCTCAGCTCAGTGCAACTTCTGCCTCCCGAGTTCAAACGATTCTCCTGCCTCAGCATCCTGAATAGCTGGGATTACAGGCGTACCACCATGCCTGGTTAATTTTTGTATTTTTAGTAGAGATGGAGTTTCACCATATTGGCCAGGCTCGTCTCAAACTCCTGAGCTCAAGGGATCCACCCACCTTGGCCTCCCAAAGTGCTGGGATTACAGGCGTGCGCCACCGTGCCCACTTGAGGCTTGAGTGCGTATGTGTGTGTGTGGGTGTGGGTGTGTGTTTTTCTTGTTTTGTTTTTTGGTATTTATGAAGCTGTCTGACACTTCCATCGTTATCCAAATACACACACACACCCACACACACACACACACATACATATATACATATAGTTGTTGTTTTTGTTTTGTTTGAGATAGTCTTATCATGTCGCCCAGCCTGGGGTGCAGTAGCGTGATCTTGGCCCACTGCAACCTCTGCCTCCTGGGTTCAAGCAATTCTTCTGCCTCAGCCAACTGTGTATCTGGGACTACAAACACATCCCCCCACACCCAGCTAATTTTTGTGTTGTTGTTTTTTGTTTTTTGTTTGTTTGTTTTTGTTTTTGTTTTTTGAGACAGAGTCTTGCTCTGTCGTCCAGGCTGGAGTGCAGTGGCGCGATCTCGGCTCACTGCAACCTCTGCCTCCCGAGTTCAAGTGATTCTCCTGCCTCAGCCTCCTGAGTAGCTGGGATTACAGGCGCCCCACCACGCCCGGTTAATTTTTGTATTTTTAGTAGAGATGGGGTTTCACCATTTTGGTCAGGCTTGTCTTGAACTCCTGACCTCAAGGGATCCACCCATGTCAGCCCCCCAAAGTGCTGGGATTACAGACGTGTGCCATTGTGCCCGCTTGAAGCTTGAGTGTGTGTGTGTGAGTGTGGATGTGGGTGTGAGTGTGTGTTTTGTTTTTTGGTATTTATGAAGCTGTCTGATACTTCCATTGCTATCCAAATTTATATATATATACACATATATATGTATAGTTGTTGTTTTTGTTTTGTTTGAGACAGTCGTCTTACTGTGTCGCCCAGCCTGGAGTGCAGTAGCACCATCTCAGCCAACTGCAACCTCCACCTCCCAGGTTCAAGCAATTCTACTGCCTCACTCTCGTGAGTAACTGGGACTACAGGCATGTGCCACCATGCCTGGCTAATTTTTGTATTTTTAGTAGAGACGGGGTTTCACCGTTTGGGCCAGGCTGATCTTAAACTCCTGACCTCAGGCGATCTGCCCGCCTTGGCCTCCCAAAGTGCTAGGATTACAGGCATGAGCCACCGCACCCGGCCTCATTTTTGTATTTTTAATGGAGATGGGGTTTCGCCCTGTTGGTCAGGCTGGTCTCAAACTCCTCACCTCAAGTGATCCGTCCACCTCAGCCTCCCAAAGTGCTGGGATTACAGCCATCACCCACTGTGTCCAGCCCCAAAATTGTGTTTTTGACACTGATTGCTGCTCCCAGAGTGTGGGACTCCTGCCTTCAGTCAGCACTGTTACGGATTTTCTCCTGTTAGGGCATTTAAATATGTGTTGGAGATGCCAAGCAGCAAGGACTCCGGATGCCTGTATTCAGTCTGTTTCCAAGCCTTGAGGAGGAATTTAATCTTCAGTTTGCTGCAAATTCTGTAGAATCCTTGAGGCTGTTATTTGCAAACCACTGGATGCAGTGACTGTGCGAGAAGCTCACACACATCATCTGTGTGGATTATGCATAGTTTTGCAGACTCAGCAAAGCGTTTGGATCCACAGACCACTTGAACAGAATCAGAGTTGTGTATTAGCCTGCACCAGGAAAATTCATCCCACGAAATGGAAATTTCCCAGAGGGAGCCTGGAGTTGAAAGACTTCTGCTGCTAGGCGGGGCGCGGTGGCTCATACTGTGATCCCAGCACTTGGGGAGGCCAAGGCAGGCGGATAACCTGAGATCGGGAGCTCGAGACCAGCCTGACCAACATGGAGAAACCCCATCTCTACTAAAAATACAAAAATTAGCTGGGTGTGGTGGTACGTGCCTGTAATCCCAGCTACTCGGGAGGCAGGAGAATTGCTTGAACCCGGAGGCAGAGGTTGCAGTGAACCGAGATTGCAACACTGCACTCCACCCTGGCAACAGAGCTAGACTCCATCTCAAAACAAAACAAAACAAAACAAAACAACAAAACAAAAAAACAGACTTCTGCTGCTTTTACAGCAAATCATGAAATCCACAGGTCCCAAAACTGGAAGGGATCCAAGGGACCATCTAGTCCCTCCCCTTTCATTTTAGGATGAGGAAACTAAAGCCTAGAAAACTGAAAGGATGAACCCAAAATCCCATAGCCCAAGTCCAGTGCTCTTTCCACTGTGCTATGTTACCTGTTCTAGAAAACACCCCGACAAAGCCAAATATTGTTTTGCAGATCAAAGAAACTGGCATTATTTAGGGTCATGCTCATGGTCTGCCCAGCTTCCAGTGTGAGTGAACCTGAGACCTTGATTTGCTATCCCAGCAGCTTTTCAGTGAGTTGCCTTGTGATGCCTTAGGTCGAAGTAGTGTCACAGACAGGAGCAAAACGTCTGTAAACAGGGCTTTATGACGTGGTCTCTCCATGGCAAGAAAGCAGAGCAGGGCCGCCCCATCCTCCTCACTATCAGATTAGCAGCATCAAAAAGTAGGTATCAGGTCAGGCATGGGGGCTCACACCTGTAATTCCAGCACTTTGGGAAGCCAAGGCGGGAGGATCGAGGATCGCTTGAGCTCAGGAGTTGGAGACCAGCCTGGGCAACATAGCAAAACTCTGTCTCTACAAAAAATACAAAAATCAACTGGGTGTGGTGGCTCATGCCTGTGGTCCCAGCTACTGGGGAGGCTGAGATGGGAGGATCACCAGAGCCCAACAGGTTGAGGCTTCAGTGAGCTATGATCATGCCACTGCACTCCAGCCTGCAGCCTGGGCAACAGAGTGAGACCTTATCTCAATAAATAAATAAATAAATAAAGTATTAAAATTTTGTGTCCGCCCTGCATCTGAGGGCTCATCAGATGGGAATGGATGACTTTAAGCCCCTAGGAAGTTGTTTTGCTGTGTAGCAAAGGGAGCCAAAGTAAAGCCTGGGGTTAGTTAAGATGCCTCAAAGCACAGCCTGAAACAAAGTGCTTTACAGGAGTGTGCAAGGCAGGTCTCCCCTGCTCAAACATGGCTCTTTTTTTTTTTTTTTTTTTTTTTGAGATGGTCTCCCTCTGTCGCCCAGGCTGGAGTCCAGTGGCACAATCTCGGCTCACTGTAACTGCCGCCTCCCAAGTTCAAGTGATTCTCCTGCCTCCACCTCCCAAGTAGCTGGGATTACAGGTTTACCATGCCTAAGTTTTGTATTTTTAGTAGAGATGGGGTGTCGCCATGTTGGCCAGGCTGGTCTCGAACTCCTGACGTCAAGTGATCCACCCATCTCGGCCTCCCAAAGTGCTGGGATTACAGGTGTAAGCTAACGTGCCCGGCACGCACATGGTTCTTTCTATCCACCATGGAAAACCTCTCCAGTCCTAAAAATGGATTCTGGGAAAACGTGGCATTAAGCAGGACATTTCCTGTTCTCATAAATCCATTATAGCTAGAGGTGGCCTCCCTGCCCATGCATTTCCTGCTCCCTCTGCCTGCAACGCCCTCCCACTCCCGCTGGCTCAATCTCTCAAGATTCAGCTTAAGTGTCACCTTCTCTGGGAAGACCTCCTTGACACTGTCTTTTCTTTTTTATTTCTTTCTTTTTATTTATTTATTTTTTCTGAGACAGGGTCTGTCTCTGTGGCCCAGGCTGGAGTGCAGTGGCACAATTGCAGCTCACTACAGCCTTGAACTCAAGTGATCCCTCCACCTCAGCATTCCCAGTAGCTGAAACTACAGGTGCAAGCCACCATGCCCCAGTGTTTTTTTTTTTTTGTTTTTTTTTTGTAGAGGCATGGTCTTGCAATGTTGCCCAGGCTGGTCTTGAACTCCTGGCCTCAAGTGATCCTCCTGTCTTAGCCTCCCAAAGTGCTGGGATTGCAGGTGTGAGCCACCGTGCCTGGCCAACACTGTTCATTCTTTACCCAATTTGAAGCTGACTTAAAGTGCTCCTTTTCTGTGCCCCCCGCCCCCCAATGCCTCTTCTCTCAGCAAGCTTATCACATTCTATTGTAGTTGTAGGTTTACTTGTCTCCCACTCTTAAAAGACACACTCCATTGGGGGCAAAGAGTATTTTCCATTTCAGCATTTCTTTTATGTTTTTGTTTTTTTAAAGACAGGAGTCTAGGCCGGGCACAGTGGCTCACACCTGTAATCCCAGCACTTTGGGAGGCCAAGGTGGGCAGATTGCTTGAGCCCAGGAGTTCGAGACCAGCCTGGGCAACATGGTGAGACTCTGTCTCTACAACAACAACAACTTAGCTGGGCATATGCAAGCCTGTAGTCCCAGTTACTTAGGAGGCTGACAGGGGACAAGTACTTGAGCCTGGAAGGTGGAGGTTGCAGTGAGCCGAGATGGCACCACTGCACCCCAGTCTCGGTGACAGAATGAGACCTGGTCTCTCAGGAAAAAATAAAATAAAAAGACAGGAGTCTGGTTCTGTCACCCAGGCTGGAGTGCAGTGGCACAGTCATAGTTCACTGTAATCTTGAACTCCTGGCTCCAGTGATCCTCCCGCCTCAGCCTCTGCGCCTTGAGACTACAGGCCGTGAACTACGCTTGCAACAGGCATTCAACTGGAACAGTGAAAGAGGAGGAAACAGATTTTTAAATAAATGTCAGTAGAATTAATGATTCTTCTGCCTGCCATCCAATCACCCCGTTTATCTGGCCCCTCTTACTTTTTTTCTTTTCAAACAGAGTCTCACTCTGTCACCCAGGCTGGTGTGCAGTGGTGCAATCTTGGCTCACTGCAACCCCTCCTGCCTCCTGGGTTCAAGCAATTCTTCCTGCCTCAGCCTCCCAAATGGCTGGGACTACAGGCACATGCCACCATGCCCGGCTAATTTTTGTATTTTTAATTAGAGAGGCGGGGAGTTTTGTAGTGTTAGCCAGGATGGTCTCGATCTCCTGAACTCATGATCCACCTGCCTCCCAGCCTCCCAAAGTACTGGGACTACAGGCACATGAACCATAAAAAGCAGCTTTGAGACAGAGTCTCACCCTGTCGCCCAGGATGGGTGGGCGCATAGGTGCACACCCAGCCTCCCACCTTCAGGATTTAAGCAATTCTTCTGCCTCAGCCTCCCAAATAACTGGGACTATAGGTATGCGCCACCATGCCCAACTAATTTTTGTATTTTCAGTAGAGACAGGGTTTTACCATGTTGGCCCGTCTGGTCTTGAACTCCTGACTTCAGGTGATCCGCCTGCCTCAACCTCCCAAAGTGCTGGGATTATAGGCGTGAGCCACTGCAGCCAGCCTCCTCTTACATTTTTTAAAAGAAATAGAGGCAAGAGAGGCCTCACTATGTTGCTTGGAGCTGGCCTCCAAACTCCTGGGCTCAAGTGATTTTTCTGCCTTATCCTCCTGACCAGCTGGGACTCCAGGCACACGCTTCTGTGCCCAGCCAGCCCCTCTGACTCTTGAAAGATCTTCAATATGAGGATCTCTTCAAGCTGCCTCCTATCCTACCAATAAATGTCACTGTTCCCAGCCAGACACCACCAGGAACACTCCTGTAGCTGAAATTGGGGTGTATTGCTGTTTGCAATGGAGAATGTGTACTGGGGGAATGATGGCACATCTGTCTAAGAGGGTGTTAGAAAGGACTTATTACAGGATTTGACTTGCATTGGGTGATTTGGGGAAGAGTCAAAGAAACAGGGCTTTGCTCTAAATTGGAGGCTGTCAGGAAGTGGGGCTAATACTATAATTGTTTTTTTGTCGTCGTTTTCAAGACAGAATTTTGCCCTTGTTGCCCAGGCTGGAGTGCAGTGGCGATCTGTCACTGCCAGCACTTCCACCTCCGGGGTTTAAGTAGTCTCCTGCCTCCAGCTCATTGGCTGGGATTACAGCATGCATGCCAGCTAAATTTTTTGTGTATTTTTTAGTAGAGACAGGGTTTTGCCATGTTAGCCAGGCTGGTCTCGAACTCCCACAAACCCAGGTGATCCAAAACCTGCCTCGGCCTCCCAAAGTGCTGGGATTACAGGGGTGAGCCACGGTGCCTGGCCCTTAAGATTGGTTACTGAAGTGGTTCAGAGCATGCCACCTCAAAATATGCCACTTTAGCATACTGATTATATATACTGGGCCAGAGGCACAGAAGCAACAGATACAGGAAAGGATCTCTGACCTCTCCCTTTCTACCTAAAAGAGGTCATAAAATTTCCCATGAGAAAGGTTCCTTACCTAAACCAGGAAGAAAGAGACTGAGAACCTGTATAAACCAACCTACTAAAATAAGCCCTACCTTCCATTACTTTCCTCCATCTATTTCCTAGTCACTGTCTCACAATTTATGCTCCTAGTTCAAGCCTCTTTGTCTTGTCACATTCCCACTGTGCCCAGTTGTGAACAATTAACTGTTCTTTTTTTTTTTTTTTTTTGAAACAGTCTCCCTCTGTCACCCAGTCTGAAGTGCAGTGGCATAATCTCAGCTCACTGTAACCTCTGCCTGGGTTCAAGCGATTCTCCTGCCTCAGCCTCCCAAGTAGCTGGGATTACAGGCCTGTGCCATCCGCCTGGCTAATTTTTTGTATTTTTGAGACAGGGTTTCACCCTGTTGGCCAAACCAGTCTTGAACTCTGACTCCAGGTGATCTACTGCTGCCAAAGTGCTGGGATTACAGACGTGAGACACCGCGCCCGGCCCACAGTTGATTGTTCTTTGTGTGAAAAGGTAAAGGTATATAAGCTTTTGAGCCTAACAGCTTCTTTGGGTCTTCATTTTCTTTCTAAAGTCTCCCATGTGTACACACAAAAATATTAAATAAAATTTGTATGCCTGGCTGGGCGTGGTGGCTCACACTTGTAATCCCAGCACTTTGGGACTGAGGCAGGCGGATCACGAGGTCGGGAGATCAAAACCATCCTGGCGGCAGGTGAGGCTTATGCCACTAAAATACAAAAAAATTAGCCTGGTGGTGGCGGGGTTGCCTGGCAGTCCCAGCTACTTGGGAGGCTGAGGCACGAGGCTCCTTGAACCCAGGAGGCAGGGTTGCAGTGAGCAGGGGTGTGCAGCTGCTCCAGCCTGGGTGACAGGCAGGAATGCCCAAAAAAAAAAATTGTATGCCTTTCTTTGCCGCCTCTGTCTTACATGGAGTTTTTTTCTTTCTTTTCTTTTTTTTTTTTTTAAAGACAGGGCCTCAGTCTCCCAGGCTGGAATGCCATGGCACCATCAGCTCACTGCTGCCTCAACCTCCCAGGTTCAAACAATCCTCCCACCTCAGCCTCCCAAATATCTGGGACCACAGGCTTGTGCCACCACGTCAGCTAATTTTTAAATTATTTTTGTAGAGATGAGGTCTCACTATGTTACCCAGCTAGTCTTGAACTCCTAGGCTCAAACCTCCCACCTCAGCCTCTCAAAGTGCTGGGATTACAGGCATGAGCCACCACACATGGCACGTGGCCAGTTTAATTCTTTTTTTTTTTTTTTTTTGAGACGGAGTCTCACTGTCACCCAGGCTGGAGTGCAGTGACACGATCTCCGCTCACTGCAACCTCCGCCTCCCAGGTTCAAGCAATTCTCCTTTCTCCACCTCCCAAGCAGCTGGAATTACAGGCACGCCCCACCACGCCCGGCTAATTTTTGTATTTTTTTTTTTTTTTTTTTTTAGTAGTGACAGGGTTTCACCATGTTGACCAGGCTGGTCTCGAATTCCTGACCTCAGGTGATCCACCCACCTCAGGCTCCCAAAGGGGTGGGATTACAGGCATGAGCCACCGTGCCCGGCCTGGCCGGTTTAATTTAGTCTCAGCTACAGAACCTGAGAAGGTAGAAGGAAGTTTTTTTGTCCTCCCACATCCTGTACCTTAATAAATGTTATCTATAAGGTGGGAGGAAAGAAGCAAAACTCAAGTTGTGATTGGGAAAGCAGCTGCAGTGAATCACATTGGCGAAAACAGGGAAATATTTGGTCATTTCGGTGTTTTGGACAATGTCCATATTTTTGCCTGTGTTCTGACATGAGTGATGATTTTCTTGTTTGTTTTTTGAGACAGAGTCTTGCTTTGTCGCCCAGGCTGGAGAGTAGTCGCACCATCTCGGCTCACTGCAACCTCTGCCTCCCGGGTTCAAGCAATTCTCCTGCCTCAGCCTCCTGAGTAGCTGGGATTACAAGCCCACGCCACCACGCCCAGCTAAATCTTGTAATTTTAGTACAGATGGGATTTCATCATGTTGGTCTGGCTGGCCTTGAACTCCTAACCTCATGATCTGCCCACCTCAGCCTCCGAAAGTGCTGGGATTATAGGCATGAGCCACTGCGCCTGGCCGCGATGATTTTTTTTTTTTTTTTTGAAACAGTGTCTCACTTTGTCACCCAGGCTGGAGTGCAGTGGTGTGATTTCAGCTCACTGCAACCTCCGCCCCTGAGTTCAAGCGATTCTCCTGCCTCAGCCTCCTGAGTAGCTGGGATTACAGGCGACTGCCATCGTGCCCGCCTAATTTTTGTATTTTTAGTAGAGACAGAGTTTCACCATCTTGGCCAGGCTGGTCTTGAACTGCTGACCTCATGACCCACCCACCTCGACCTCCCGAAGTGCTGGGATTATAGGCGTGAGCCACTGTGCCTGGCCGTGATGTTTTTGTCTTGGTTTATCATGGCCACAGAGTAGCCTTGTCTGGTGTTGACGTACTGTGAAACTGTTCACTTCAGTGGAACACCAAGGCCTAGCTGATAGTACCAGGCCCACTACCACATGCCAGGGCTTCATTGCCTTTCTCAGAACTCACACCTGTTCCTGAATGTTACCAAGCTGTTCCTGTTCCTTGCCTAGGAGGCTCTTTTCCCTTTCCCAGCCAAACACTACTTTTTTCAAGTCAAACTGCACAAAATTCCATCTCCCCGTGAGGTCTTCCCAAAGACAGTGAAACCGCCTTTGCAAAATTATAACCAATACAGTGAAAGAGATCTAACTTAACCAACTCCATCTTGCTTTTAACCTCCAAGCTGTCCTTTTTCATTCCTGGGCGTAGGCTGAACTAACTTTGGGAGAAATTTATTTATAATTTATAGTTTGAAACAAAGACGATGGCTGGGCACAGTGGCTCATGCTTGTAATCCCAGCACTTTGGGAGGCCAAGGCGGGTGGATCAGCTGAGGTCAGGAGTTCGAGACCAGTCTGACCAATATGGTGAAATCTCGTCTCTATTAAAAATATAAAAATTAGCTGAGCAAGGTGGCATGTGACTGTAGTCCTAGCTACCAGGGAGGCTGAGACAGGAGAACTGCTTGAACCCCGGAGGCAGAGATTGTGCCACTGTACTCCAGCCTGGGCAACAGAGCAAGACTGCCTCAAAAATAAATAAATACATACAAACAATTCATAAAACAAAGATGATAACAGTCCTTTCCCAAAGCAGACCATCTTCCTGCTTGCCTAGGGACTAGATTGCTTCTGTAGGACTAACATTAGCCATAAGATTAGAAATAATTATGGTTTAGGAGTCATGCAGCTGGAGGTTACAAGCTTTTGACCCTCCCTAAACTGCTCCTAAGATCAGTGCTTGAGATAGTTTGCAGACCCTGCACTTGATGGATCAGCTGGCACCACCCAGATCGATAAACTGGCTCACCTGATCTTGTGGCCCCCACCCAGGAACTGACTCAGAGCAAGAAGACAACATCAACTCCCTGTGATTTCATCCCTGACCAGTCAGTACTCCTGGCTCACTGGCTTCCCCCAGTCACCAAGTTATTCTTAAAAACTCTGCTCCCCGACTGGGCATGGTGGCTCACACCTGTAATCCCAGCACTTTGGGAAGTGGAGGCGGGTGGATCACCTGAGGTCAGGAGTTCAAGACCAGCCTGGCCAACATGGTGAAACCCCATCTCTACTAAAAATACAAAATTAGCTGGGCATGGTGGCGCATGCCTGTAATCCCAGCCACTCTGGGTACTGAGGCAGGAGAATTCCCTGAGCCCAGGAGGTGGAGACTGCAGTGAGCTGAGATTGTGCCACTGCATTCCAGCCTAGGTGGCAGAGCGAGACTCCGTCTCAAAACAAAACAACAGAAAAACCAAAACACCACCAACAACAACAAAAACTCTGCTCCCCAAATGCTTGGGGAAGCTGACTTAAGTAATAATAAAACTCCGGTATCCCGCACAGCTGGCTCTGCGTGAATTACTCTTTCTCTATTGCAATTCCCCTGTCTTGATGAATCGGCTCGGGCAAAGTGAACCCCTTGGGCGGTTACAACAATACTACTTTCTCCATAGAATTAGCTTTCCTGCGTGCATCTAAAAACCTTAATTGGTCATGCCTGTAATCAAAGCAATTTGAAAAGTTGAGGCTAGAGGATGGCTTGAGCCCAGGAGTTCAAGGCCAGTCTGGGCAATATAGTGAGACCCTGTTTCTATAAAACCAAACACCAAAAACCCTTGATTGGCATAGCATAGTTAGTCTTCAAATGTATCCCTATCTTGAAGTATTTTACTTGTTTCACGTGTGTTTTTCTTCTGTTCCCAATAGGTTGTAAATCTTTTAGAGGCAAAGTCTCTTTCTTACACTTCAATATCCCCTACAACTGAGCACCCTGCTGAAGGACAGGTTAGTCTGAGTTGGCTTATTGGTTGGTCTGAATAAGGAGAGAGGGGAGAACAGTTTGCTTCTGCAACACAGCTGTGAAAACACAGCTCTAGGCTAGCAGGGGAGTAGCTCCCAGCTTGCCCCTTTCCCAGGTAAAGCCATTTCTATTTTTGTTTGTTTGTTTGTTTGTTTTAGACAGAGTCTTGCTCTGTTAGCCAGGCTGGAGTGCAGTGGCACGATCTTGGCTCACTGCAACCTCCCTCTCCTGGGCTCAAGCAATTCTCCTGCCTCAGCCTCCCAAGTAGCTGGGATTACAGGCGTGTGCCACCACGCCCGGCTAATTTATACATAATTTATATTTATATATATTATATAAATTATATTAATTATATATATAATTTATATTTATATTTATATATAATATAATTTATATATATAATATATATAATTTATATATATAATTTATATTTATATATAATTTATATTTATATATATTATATAAATTATATATATATATATAAATGAAGGGTTTCACCATGTTGGCCAGGCTGGTCTTGAACTCCTGATCTCAGGTAATCCGCCTGCCTCAGCCTCCCAAAGTGCTGGGATTACAGGCATGAGCCACCGTGCCTGGCCTGCCCTTTCTTTTTTAAAAAAGTTTTTTATTTTTTGAGACAGAGTCTCACTCCGTCGTCCAAGCTGGAGTGCAGTGATGTGATCTCAGCTTACTGCAAGCTCTGCCTTCCAGGTTCAAGCGATTCTCATGCCTCAGTCTCCTGAGTAGCTGGGAAGACAGGCACGCGCCCCACGCCTGGCTAATTTTTGTATTTTTAGCAGAGATGGGTTTTACCATGTTGGCCAGGTGGGCCTCAAACTCCTGGCCTCAGGTGATCTACCCACCTCAGTCTCCCAAAGTGTTGGGATTATAGGCGTGAGCCACTGCAACTGGCCTTCCAATTTACGTTTTGGAGCATTCATTCTGTTGCAAGAGCTTATTTAATTTTTATTTATTTATTTATTTATTTGAGATGGAGTCTCGCTCTGTCGCCCAGGCTGGAGTGCAGTGGTGCGATCTTGGCTCACTGCAAGCTCTGCCTCCCGGGTTCACGCCATTCTCCTGCCTCAGCCTCCCAAGTAGCAGGGACTACAGGTGCCCACCACCATGCCTGGCTAATTGTTTTTGTATTTTTAGCAGAGATGGGGTCTTGCCGTGTTAGCCAAGATGGTCTCGATCTCCTGACCTGTGATCCACCCGCCTTGGCCTCCCAAAGTGCTGGGATTACAGGCATGAGCCACTGCGCCCGGCCAATATTTATGTATTTATTTATTTATTTATTTATTTTTGAGACAGAGTTTTGCTCTTCTTGCCCAGGCTGGAGGGCAATCACACCATCTCAGCTCACTGCAACCTCCACCTCCTGGGTTCAAGCGGTTGTCCTGCCTCAGCCTCCTGAGTAGCTGGGATTACAGGCATGTGCCACCACGCTCTGCTAATTTGGTATTTTTCCTAGAGACGGGGTTTCTCCATGTTGGTCAGGCAGGTCTCCAACTCCCGACCTCAGGTGGTCCGGCTGCCTCAGCCTCCCAAAGTGCTGGAATGACAGGTGCTGGAATGACAGGTGTGAGCCACCGTGCCTGGCCAATTTTTATTTATTTATTTAGAAACAGGGTAAACCTCTGTCATCCAGGCTGGAGTGCAGTGGCACAATCATAGCTCACTGCAGTCCCAAACTCCTGGGCATAAGCGATCCTCCCACCTTAGCCTCCCAAGTAGTTGGGACTACAGGCGCGTGCTACCATACCTAGCTAAGTTGTGTATTTTTTAATTTTTTAGACAGGGGTCTCAGTATTGCTGAGGCTGGTCTCCAACTCCTGGGCTGAAGTGATCCTACTCCCGTGCCCTCTCAAAGTGCTGAGATGACCAGCATGAGCCACCACACAGGACCAAGAGTTGATTTTGGTAACATCTTCTGTCCCTATCTGTCTGAAAAATCCTTGAGAGCAGGATCTACCATTAATGCATTAAACAATTATTATTATTATTTGTTTGCTTATTTTGAGATGGAGTCTCACTCTGTAACCCAGGCTGGAGCGCTGTGGTGCTATCTCAGCTCACTGAAAACTCTGCCTCCCAGGTTCAAGTGATTCTCCTGCCTCAGCCTCCTGAATAACTGGGATTACAGGTGCGTGCCATGATGCCCAGCTACTTTTTTTGTATTTATTTATTTTTATTTTTATTTTTTTGAGATGGAGTCTTGCTCTGTCACCCAGGCTGGAGTGCTATGGCATGATCTTGGTTCACTGCAGCTTCCCTCTCCTGGGTTCAAGCAATTCTCCTACCTCAGCCTCCTGAGTAGCTGGGACCACAGGCGACTGCCACCACGCCCCAGCTAATTTTTGTATTTTTAGTAGAGATGGGGTTTCACCATGTTGGTCCAGCTAGTCTCGAACTCCTGACCTCAAGTGATCTGCCCGCTTTGGCCTCCCAAAGCGCTGGGATTACAGGCATGAACCATCACACCTGATGGTATTTTTAGTAGAGACGGGGTTTCACCATGTTGGCCAGGCTGGTCTTGAACTCCTGGCCTAAAGTGATTCACCTGCCTTAGGCTCCCAAAGTGCTGGGATTACAGGCTTGAGCCAACGCAATTGCCTACCATTAATGTATTTTTGTATATCTCCTCCCACCCCCACAAACTGTCAGGCAGGGGGCTTAGTGGGTGGAGGAAAGGCCCAGCAGTGCCTGAGTAACCCCTTTGCAGAAGGGCTTTGCCTACCTCTTTGCAGAAACTAGGGCGCATCCAAACTGTCTCTTCTCAGGCTAGGCAGGACAGCGTGGCCTCACCTCTGAACCTTCAAGACTTGGACTTTGGCTGAAGCCAGGGCGTAGGAGTTCTAAGTCCCACTGGCCACATGCCCTTTGGCCCATCACTGTCCCAGGCTGCTCCTAGGTGGACACTCAGTAGGTTAGGCAAGTCTTAGTTAAAAGCAGTGAGAGGCCGAGAGGCTGGGCATGGTGTAATCCCAGCACTTTGGGAGGCTGAGGCAGGCAGATCACGAGGTCAGGAGACTGAGACCATCCTGGCCAACATGGTGAAACCCCGTCTCTACTAAAATACAAAAAAATTAGCTGGGTGTGGTGGTGGTGCACGCCTCTAGTCCCAGCTGCTCTGGAGGTTGAGGCAGGGGAATCGCTTGAATCCGGGAGGCAGAGACTGCAGTGAGCCGAGATTGTGCCACTGCACTCCAGCTTGGGTGACAGAGCAAGACTCTGTCTCAAAAAAAAAAAAAAGAATCAGTGAGGAGGCTGGGCACGGTGGCTCACACCTGTAATCTCAGCAGTTTGACAGACCGAGGTGGATGGATGCCAGGAGTTCTAGACCAGCCTAGGCAACATAGGAAGACCCTGTATCTACAAAAAATGCAAAAACTAGCTGGGTGCTGTGGCGTGCACCTGTAGTCCCAGCTACTCGGGAGGCTGAAGTGGGAGGATCGATGCCCAGGAAGTCGAGGCTGCAGTGAGCCCACGTCCTGCCACTGCACTCCAGCCTGGGTGACAGAGAGGTCCTGTCTTAAAAAAAAAAAAAAAAACCGGCCAACCACCAAACAAACAAAAAAGCAGTGAGGGTCAGACATAGTGGTTCATGCCTGGAATCCCAGCACTTTGGGAGGCCAAGGTGGGAGGATCACTTGAGCCCAGGAGGTCCAGACCAACATGGGAAACATAGCAAGACCTTGTCTCTACAAAAATACAAAAATTAGTCAAGCTTGAGGACGCAGGTCTGCAAGCCTACTTGGGAGGCTGAGGTGGGAGGATCAGTGAAGCTTGAGTGACTACATCACTGCACTCCAGCCTGGGTAACAGAAGACAGACGACGTCTCTAGAAGAAAAAAAAAAAGGCAAGGCGTTCCAATCATTCTCCCTTCACAGAGAAGCAGCTTGGATTCCGATGGGGCTGTAGTTTCTGGATTCCGACTGCAAAGCTGACCGCTGGTACAGCGCAGCTTCTAACTTAGGAAAGACACTAGCTCTCTACAAAGCCGCCACGCCCCAACTACACCCTGTAGCTACCAGCCAATCCCAAAGCCCGAGCGGGCGTCATCACCAGTTGCAAGGCGGGAGCCAGGGCCTTGGCTGGTACCAGGCCTCCTCCCCGGACCCGCAGAGGCCTGGCAGCGCCTCGTCTGAGGAGGGTTCGTGTCGGGAGGCCAAGGCTGGATGATCACTTAAGCCCATGAGTTCAAGACCGGCCTGGACAACATAGCGAGACCCCGTCTCTCCAGAAAAAGAAAAAAAAAGGAAAAAAGAGAGAGAGAGATAAATTAGCCGGGCGGGGTGGCGCACGCTTGTAGTCCCATCTACTTAGGAGGCTGAGGTGGGAGGATCGCTTGAGCCCAGGAGGTGGAGGCTGCACTGACCTATCATCGCGCCACTGCTCTCCAGCGTGGGCGACAGAGCCAGACCCTGTGGCTGAAAAAATAAAACATAAAGCCGGGGGCCATCTTTGCTCCGGGCAGGTCAGCTGACCCGGGCTGGCACAGGCCCTGGCGCAGTTCCCGCCCCTCCCGAGAGCGCTGGCACCGCCCCCTCCCCGCGCCCCCTCCTTCCAGGAAGGGGCGGGGTCTCCTAGACGGGTGGGGCCGGAGCTCGGAGCTGGTTTGAACAAGCCCTGGGCATGTTTGGCGGGAAGTTGGCTTAGTCGGCTACCTGTGGCCCCGCAGTTTTGTAGTCCCCGCCTTGTTTCTCCCCAGAGGTCTCTCAATCCTCCCTCCATGATCTTCGCATAGAGCACAGTACCCCTTCGCACGGAGGACGCGATGGCTCCCAAGAAACGCCCAGAAACCCAGAAGACCTCCGAGATTGTATTACGCCCCAGGAACAAGAGGAGCAGGAGTCCCCGGGAGCTGGAGCCCGAGGCCAAGAAGCTCTGTGCGAAGGGCTCCGGTACTGCCTGTGCCTGCTGCTTGAATATTTCCGCCTTTTGGGGTGCTCGCGCAGGAGGCTGCAGCGGGGGATGGGTGCTCCGAGGCTCCCGAGGCCGGCGCAGGTCACGGATGCCTCCGGCTGTGCATTCTACCTGCAGGTTCTTTGACACCAGAGCGTTTAGGCTTCAACACCTCTCCTGCCAGGTGACAGGAAGCAGACAAGCTCCGTAACAACAGACACAGGGACTTGTCAGATTCCTTGTTTGTAGCAGGGTTCTTGCACAGTTTGGACGGCTTCAGAGAATCCTACCTTTCCTGGCACTGTGTGTGCTGAATTTCATAGTCACGCTTGTTAGCTGCACGTGCTAGGTGGTCAGTTGTGAGAGCCCCCAATTCCTTCCCTCCTTAGAAAGCTCATTCTCTGAGGTTTACTGGGGCTAGAACCTGAGGCTATAAGGAGTTTCGAGACACTCAAAAACTGGAGCTGGGGCTTGTTAATCAAGTGGTTTTTGTCCATGAGAAGAAAGAATTGGTTGTCAGGACGTCGGACCTATAGTGATTGGGTCCTCAAATACAAGTTTGGTGATCCGGAGTTGTTGCTTTATTGCTATTCTAATTTCACTCACCTCGCCAGAAGTAACCTAGTTAAGAGCATTTCCAGGCCTTCCTATTCCTTCTTTTCCTAAACGGTGACTTCTGCCATGCTCCCCTAAAATATTTTTATTGTGCATTATATGTGATTTATAAAATTGTGACCCTGTCCCATCTCGTTTTGCAGCCCAAACTGGGAAGAGTTCTGCAGTGTACTTTATTCTTGTGTGTTTCTTTGGCTGGGGTCTCAGGAACCCTGAACGATTATTTACTTTCATTTCAGTCTTACTGTTTGGGGGAGTGTTTTGGGGAAGGGGCCAAATCCCTACTCTTTTTTTTTTTTATTTCTGGTGCTGGGTGAGACCGCACAGACACGGAAAGGCCTCAGGAGATGATGAAACAGAGATTAGCCATGCCGAATGAAACAAGGCTTCCTTTCAGGGAATTCAGCAGAAAAACCTTTCGTGAGATTGGAGAGGAAAATATGTCTGTTCTGCTTGGCAGGTCCTAGCAGAAGAGGTGACTCAGACTGCCTCTGGGCGGGGCTGGCTGGCCCACAGATCCTGCCGCCATGCCGCAGCATCGTCAGGACCCTTCACCAGCATAAGCTGGGCAGAGCTTCCTGGCCATCTGTCCAGCAGGTAAGGCATTTTTTGCCTCAAGTCCTCAAGGGTTTGCACGTGCATTTTTACTATTGCATGCTCCCAAATTAGATGATGGCTTGGTTCACCAGCTTGTCAGAGTGGTCCGATCACCCAGACTGTGGTGACTGGCCTACTGGGCACTCAGCCAGGTAAAAAAATTCTTATGTTGTAAAGGTCCAGCTGGAATGCACTCTGCCCCTTTTGCTTTCCCAGATTATTAGTTCATGTACATTGCAAATATTTTCATGCACAGGGCAGGCGGTTAGCTTTCCTTTGGTGGGAGGACTTGGCTCTAGGGCTCACCTATGAAGGAGGCAGAGATTGGCAGTTTACCCAGAACTTGGGTTTTAATTCAACCTAATTCATTTCTCTCTGTGGCAGGGGCTCCAGCAGTCCTTTTTGCACACTCTGGATTCTTACCGGATATTACAAAAGGCTGCCCCCTTTGACAGGAGGGCTACATCCTTGGCGTGGCACCCGACTCACCCCAGCACTGTGGCTGTGGGTTCCAAAGGGGGAGATATCATGCTCTGGAATTTTGGCATCAAGGACAAACCCACCTTCATCAAAGGGGTGAGCAGTTCCCCATGCCAGGTCGTGCTAAAGAAGTGTTTGCTGGCCGGGCACGGTGGTTCACGCCTGTAATCCCAGCACTTTGGGAGGCCGAGGCGGGCAGATCACCTGAGGTCTGGAGTTTGAGACCAGCCTGGCCAGCATGCTGAAACCCTGTCTCTACTAAAAATACAAAAATTAGCTGAGCGTGGTAGCAGGTGCCTGTAATCCCAGCTACTCAGGAGGCTGAGGCAGGAGAATCGTTTGAACCTGGGAGGTGAGGTTGCAGTGAGCCAAGATTGCGCCATTACGCTCCAGCCTGGGCAACAAGAGTGAAACTCCATCTCAAAAAAAATAATAGTAAAATAAAATAAAAATAAGGAGTGTTTATTGAAGGAATGAAAGGGATATTGATGTCATCCAGTAATTGTCAGGAAGAGGACTGGGATCAAAAGTAACTGTGGGTATTTTCAAATACGTAAATGGTGATGATATATATTTTTCTAATGCCTGCCCTTAAAATACTAGAAGATATAGACTATTGATCATCCATAGAATTGAAGCCCCTTCTGGGCTGGGCGCGGTGGCTCACGCCTGTAATCCCAGCACTTTGGGAGGCCAAGGTGGGCTGACCACGAGGTCAAGAGATCTAGACCATCCTGGCCAACATGGTGAAACCCCATCTCTACTAAAAATACAAAAAATTTGCTGGATGTGGTGGCGCGCGCCTGTAGTCCCACCTACTCGGCAGGCTGAGGCAGGAGAATCGCTTGAACCCGGGAGGCAAAGGTTGCAGTGAGCCAAGATCGCACCACTGCACTCCAGCCTGGGCAACAGAGTGAGACTCCATCTCAGAAAAAAAAAAAAGAATTGAAGCTTCTTCTTACCACATTGACCTCATCTTACACCACTGTCTTTTCTCACTTCCTATGCTGTAGCCACACCAGTTGTTTCTATTCCTGAAACCCAGTCTCTGTAATTGCTGTTCCCATTGACTGGAGTGCTTTTCCCCATGGTCTTCTCATGGCTGGCGTCTTCTCATGCAGGTCTTTGCTGATTCTACCTCTTCAAAGAGGCTTTCACTGGTGGTCCTTACTCATAACGTAGATCCCACTCCTCCACCGTCATTCCCGATATCATTACCCTGCTTCACGTTTCCCCCAGGTGTTGGCCAGTGTCTGAGATCTGATGCTTATTTGTATGTGTTTGCCCACTGATGGCAGGGACCTTGCCTGTCTGGTTCACCACTCTATTCCCGGTGCCTGGAACAGTCTGGCCTAGAGTAGCTGCTTTATATTTGTTGAATGAATGAGGGGCTTGAAGTGTAATTGAGCAGATAGGATGTATACATACGAGGTAATTAACAATACAGATGCCAAGTGCTACAGAATGTGAAAGAAGGAAGAACCCCTTGTGAATTGGAGTCAATAGAGAAGACTCCATGGATAAGCAAGGAGGAGCAATATTAGGTAAATGGCGAGAAAAGAAGGAAAGGCATAGTGGATCGGGTGAGGTTTGGCATAGAGTTCTTGGAGATGGTCTTTGTTGTGTCAGAGTTTATCATCCGTTGCTGAGGGGTGAGTGTGTCGTCCCCTCTAAGACCTTTAGCCAGCCCAGCTGGTGGCTAACGTTGGACGGCTGTGCTGTGAAAAGTGACACTGGGTTTAGAGCAGGAGTCACAAACTTATATGGCTCCAGAAGCCAAACAGAGTGGGGAAAAAAAAAAGAATGTATGGTGGTAGCATCAGGGGTAAACTAGAGATGACCATTGTGCAAAAATGTAGGTCTTGTGCTATCAGATGTGATTTTTTCAAACAAAGCCACAAATCCTCATTTTTTTAATGTCAAATATCTTGAGTTTTAAAAAAAAATGTAAAATACATGTAACATAAAATTTATCACCTTAGCCATTTAAAACTTTTTAAAAAATAATGATAAAATACATATAACATGAAATTTACTTTCATAACCATTTTTAAGTGCACAGTTCAATGGCATTAGGTAAACTGTGTAACCAGTCTCCAGAACTTCATTATTTTATTATTTTTTTTATTTTTTGAGTCTCATTCTGTCACCCAGGCTGGAGTGCAGTGGCACAACCATAGCTCACTGCAGACTCCACCTCCCTGACTCAAAGAGTCCTCCAGCTTCAGCCTCCCATGTAGCTGGGACTACAGGTGCGCACCACCATGCCTGGCTAATTTTTAGAGATGTGGTCTCTCTGCTTTGCCCAGGCTGGTCTCAAACTCCTGGCCTCAAGCAATCCTTCTGTCTTGTCTTCCCAAACTGCTTGGGATTACAGGGCTAAGCCACTGTGCCGGGCCTCTAGAACTTCTTAATATTGGCACTGAATAAAATTAAACACACATCTCAGCTGAATTCTGCTTCAGCCCACTATTTTTCTAACTCTAGTTTAAAGGTAGAGATGGGGGAAACCCAGGAGGAGGTCTCTTAAGTGGAGGGATTTGGAGACCAGCCCACCAGAAAAGGCCAGGTTAGACAGGTGTGGGAGACTGGAATTCAAGGTGTGAGATGGGTGTTCAAGGAACAAGTGCCAGCAGCCCCCAGAAAGGCAGTCAGAGGAGTGCCGTGGACAGAGAAGGGTAGGTTTCCTGCCTAGCTAAAGAGGCAGGTGACCGCCAATAAGGCAGCATGAAGTTGAAGTCGGAATCCAGAGCTCAGACAGGAAGAAATTTGTTTTCTTGTTTTCTCTAGGAGTCTAGGACATGGGAATAGAGGAATTTAGCTTATGCCTGGAGATGGGAAGAAGCAGTGTAGGGTATTCTAGGGGAAGATCTTCCTGACTAACAGGGTAATGACAAGTGCTTTGAACTTGTGCCAGACTGAGATTTTTTTTTTTTTTTGCATCACCTTATGACATGCATGTAACTTTCTTTACAGTGTAAGCTTTCTTTACACTGTAATGAAGATTGGTCTAGGCATTGAATTTCGTGACTTGCAGTTGCAGGGAGCTAGGTTGGAGCAAAGGAAGGGTATGGCAGTCTGGAGGAGAACTGTCTGGTTTTGCTCCCAGATGCTGACAGCAGAATGCTGATTTGAGACCAGTTACTGGAGGAGTAACAGTGCCTCATTTTGTCACTTCTTTAGTCATCTGACTTTGGCTGTAACCTCTACATTCTTCAGGCCCTTGTCAAGGGAACATGTATTACAGTTTCACAATGAAGATAGCTTAATTTTATTACTATTATAAAAACAATGTATGGGGCCAGGTGCAGTGGCTCACGCCTGCAATCCCAACACTTTGGAAGGCCGAGGCGGGTGGATCACCTGAGGTCAGGAGTTCAAGACCAGCCTGACCAACACATAGTGAAACCCTGTCTCTACTAAAAATAAAAAATTAGCCGGGAGTAGTGGCACACGCCTGTAGTCCCAGCTACTCGGGAATCTGAGGCAGGAGAATCGCTTGAACCTGGGAGGTGGAGGTTGCAGTGAGCCAAGATGGGGCCACTGCACTCCAGCCTAGGCGACACAGAGAGACTCCATCTCTCAAAAAAACAAAACAATGTATTCTTACCATAAAAAAATACAGAGAAAAGTATAGAAAATAAATTAAATATGATCCAAAACCCCCCATTTTCAGCATCCCTCTGTGCATGTGTACACTATTTTTTTTTTTTTTTTTCCGAGTCTGAGTCTTATTCTGTCTTGTAGGCTGGAGTGCAGTGGTGCGATCTCGCCTCACTGCAACCTCTGCCTCCTGGTTCAAGCAATTCTTCTTCCTCAGCCTCCCAAGTAGCTGGGATTATAGGCATGCACCACCACACCCAGCTAATTTTTGTTTTGTTTTGTTTTTTTGAGACAGAGTCTCACTCTGTTGCCCAGGCTGGAGTGCAGTAGTGTGATCTCGGCCCACTGCAACCTCTGCCTCCCGAGTTCAAGTGATTCTCCTGCCTCAGCCTCCTGAGTAGCTGGGATTACAGGCGCCTACCACCACGCCCAGCTAATTTTTATATTTTTAGTAGAGACGGGGTTTCACCATGTTGGCCAGGCTGGTCTTGAACTCCTAGCCTAAGGTGATCCGCCTGCCTTGGCCTCCCAAAGTGTTGGCATTACAGGTATGAGCCACCGAGCCCGGCCTAAATTTTTATATTTTTAGTAGAAACGGGGTTTCACCATATTGGCCAGGCTGGTCTTGAACTCCTGACCTCAAGTGATCCACCCACCTTGGCCTCCCAAAGTGCTGGGATTACAGGCGTGAGCCACTGCACCTGGCCTGGGTTTTTAAAATTATATCTTTATTGAGGTATAGTGGACATAAACTGCACCTATTTTAAGTGTACAATTTGGCTATTCTCAGCCTATGGGGTAGTCCTACTCCATAGGAGCAGTAAAAAATAAAAATAAAAATAAAAATAAAAAATTGTAAAATTTGATGAGTTTTGACGTATGTGTACAACTGTGAAGCCATTACCACAATTAAAATAACTCACATTTCCCCCCCTTTGTAGTATATTTGGGGTGTGAGAGATAGATGAGTTATCTATGACCCTTTGTAATCCACTCCTCTCTACCCAATATCTTATTCACTGTAAACTGCTGATCTACTTTTTATTTTTAGAGATTAATTTACATTTTCTAGAATTATATATAAATAGAATCATAGAACATATGCTCTTTTATTTTTGTTCTAACTTCTTTCAGTATAATTATTTAAAATTTATCTACATTTTTATGTGTAGTTTTTTTGTTGTTGTTTTTTATCTTTCTGAATAATGGTTCATTGTTTTTTGGGTTTTTTGGGGTTTTTTTTTGAGGCAGAGTCTTGCTGTCTCAAAAAAGGGGGAGTGCAGTGGCGCGATCTCGGCTCACTGCAAGCTCCGCCTCCCAGGTTCACACCATTCTCCTGCCTCGGCCTCCCAAGTAGCTGGGACTACAGGCATACACCGCCACACCCGGCTAATTTTTTTGTATTTTTAGTAGAGATGGAGTTTCACCGTGTTAGTCAGGATGGTCTGGATCTCCTGACCTCATGATCCACCCGCCTCGACCTCCCAAAATGCTGGGATTACAGGCGTGAGCCACCGCACCCGGCTGGTATTTTTTCTTTAAAGACGGGGTCTTGCTGTGTCACGCAGGCATGATCATGGCTCAGCATAGCCTCAACCTCCTCGGCTCAAGCAATTCTCCCACCTCAGCCTCCTGAGTAGCTGGCACTACACACACAGGCCACCATACTTGGCTAATTTTTAAATTTTGTTATACAGACAGGGGTCTCACTGTGTTGCACAGGCTACTTTCAAACTCCTGGCCTCAAGCAATCCTCCTGCCTCGGCCTCCCAAAGTGCTGGGATTATAGGCGTGAGCCACTGCACCCAGTCGCATTGTATTGATATGCTACAGTTTATTCATTTACCTATTGAAGGATATTTGGAATGTTCTCTAGTTTTTGAATGCAACATATAAAGTGGCTGTGAACATTCACATACAAGTATTTGTGTGGATATATGTTTTCATTTTTCTTGGGTAAATACTTAGCAGTGGAATGGCTGGATTATTGAGTAGGAATGTTTTAAAGATACTTTTTAAATGAGAAAAGGCTTTTCTATTTACCCACATATTGTCATTTCCAGTGCTTTCATTCTTTCATGTGATCCAGATTTCCTTTTGGTAATATTTTCCTTCTGCCTGAAGAAATTCCTTTCATATTTCTTATAATGCAGATTGTTGATGAATACTTTCCACTGTTGTTTGTCTCAAAAAGTATTTTGCCTTTATTTTGGGGGAAGATGTTTTTGCTAAGTATAGAATTCTAGGTTCACAGTTTTTAAAATTATTTAACTTTTATTTTTTAATTGACGAATTAAAATTGTATTTATTTATCACGTACCATATATTGGTTCGCAGTTTTCTTTCTTCAGTACTTTAAAGATGATTTCTAGGCCGGGCATGGTGGCTTACGCCTGTAATCCTAGCACTTTGGGAGGCCAAGGCAAGTGGATCATTTGTGGTCATGAGTTCCAGACCAGCCTGGCCAACATGATGAAACCCCGCCTCTACTAAAAATACAAAAATTAGCTGGGTTTGGTGGTGCTCACCAGTAATCCCAGCTACTTGGGAGGCTGAGGCATGAGAATCGTGCTTGAACCTGGGAGGCAGAGGTTGCAGTGAGCCAAGATGGCATCACTGCACTCCAGTCTGGGTGACAGAGTGAGACTGTGTCTCAAAAATAAATAAAAATAAAGATGATTTCTAGCTGGGCACAATGGTTCATGCCTGTAATCTCAGCACTTTGAGAGGCTGAGGATGGGGGTCCTCTTGAGGCCAGGACTTTAAGACCAGCCTAGGAAACACAGCAAGATCTCATCTCTACAAAAAAATCTTAAAAATTAGCAGTAGCTTGAACTTGCAGTTCCAGCTACTCTGGAGGCTGAGGTGGGAGAATTGCTTAAGCCCAGGAGTCTAAGGCTTCAGTGAGCTCGGCAAGTCTGGGTGACAGAGCATGATCCTGTCTCAATTAAAAAAACAAAGCAAAACATCCTGATGAGAAGTTTGCTGCTATCCTTATGTTCTTCCCTATGTAATTTTTCTTCTGGTGGCTTTAAAAATGATTATGAGACCGGGGGGCACGGTAGCTCATGCCTGTAATCCCAGCACTTTGGGAGGCCGAGGCGGGCGGATCACAAGGTCAGGAGATAGAGACCATCCTGGCTACACGGTGAAACCCCGTCTCTACTAAAAATACAAAAAAAATAGCCAGGCGTGGTGGCAGGCGCCTGTAGTCCCAGCTACTTGGGAGGCTGAGGCAGGAGAATGGCGTGAACCCGGGAGGTGGAGCTTGCAGGGAGCCAAGATCACACCACTGCACTCCAGCCTGGGCAACAGAGAAAGACTCCATCTCAAAAAAAAAAAAAAAAAAAAATTATGATGATGTGCTTGTGGAGATCACTAAGCTTCTTTGATTTGATTTGTGAATTTTTTTTTTTTTTTTTGAGACAAAGTCTTGCTGTGTTGGCCAGGCTAGAATGCAGTGCCATGATCTCGGCTCACTGCAACCTCCACCTCCAGGGTTCAAGCGATTCTCCCTCCCTCAGCCTCTGGAGTAGCTGGGATTACAGGCACCCACCACCTCGCCTGGCTAATTTTTGTTTTTTTTTTTTTTTAAGTAGAGACGGGGTTTCACCATGTTGGCCAGGCTGGTCTGGAACTCCTGACCTCCGGTGATCCGCCCACCTTGGTCTCCCAAAATGCTGGGATTACAGGCATGAGCCACCTTACCCAACCCATTATTTCTTACAAATAGTTCTTTTTCTCTTGGGTCTCCAATTACATATTGTCCAGCAGGTCATTGTTGTACTGTTAATTTTTGTCTTTTTCCCTGTTTCATTTTGTGCAGTTGTTCACTGATCTTCACTTCTGTAGTATCTGACCTGCTGTCAATCCCTTCCTTCTTCCCTTCCTTCCCTTTCCCTTTTCCTTCCCCTTCCTTTTCTTTTCTTTCTTTCCTTCCTTCCTCCTTCCCCTCCCCTCCCCTCCCCTCCCCTCCCCTCTCTCTTCTCTCTTCTCTTTTCTCCTCTCTTTCCTGCTTGTGCAGAGCAGGGCTATTCCATAGGCAAAGTAGCCCAGTGTATTTTTCATTTCAGATACTGCATATCCCCTCTAGAAGTTGGGTCTTTTTTTTTTCATGTCTTCCATTTCTCTCCTCATATTTATTATTTCCTCTTCTTTCTTTTGTGAGGCAGGGTCTCACTCTGTCCTCCAGGCTGGAATGCACTGGCACGATCCCAGCTCACTGCAACCTCCACCTCCCAGGTTCAAGCAATCCTCCTGCCTCAGCCTACCGAGTAGCTGGGATTACCGGTGTGCACCATCACACCTAGCTAATTTTTGTATTTTTAGTAGAGACCAAGTTTCACCATATTGGCCAGGCTGGTCTCGGACTCCTAACGTCAAGTGATCTGCCTGCCTTGGCCTCCCAAAGTGCTGTGATTACAGGCGTGAGACACTGTGCCTGGCCTGATCCTGTGTCTTAAAAAAACAAAACAAAACAAAACAAAAAACTCTAACATGTAATACTGCTTTTTAAAAAAAAATTGTGGGCCGGGCTTAGTGTCTCACACCTGTAATCCCAGCACTTTGGGAGGCTGAGATGGACAGATCTCCATCCAACATGGTGAAACCCCATCTCTACTAAAAATACAAAAAAATTAGCTGGGCATGGTGGTGGGTGCCTGTAATCCCAGCTACTTGGGAGGCTGAGGCAGGATAATCACTGAACCCAGGAGGCAGAGGTTGCAGTGGCCCGAGATTATGCCACTGCACTCCAGCCTGGACAACAGAGCGAGACTCCATCTCTATTAAAAAAAAAAACAACTGGTAGAAAACACGTAACAAAATTTACAACCTTAACCATTTTTAAGTATACAGTTTAGTAATGTTAACTATATTCACGTTGTACAACAGATCACTAGAACTTTTTTCTTATAAAATTGAAACTCTACACCCACTGAACAACAAGTCTCCACTTCTTCCTCCCCTTATCTCGTGGCAACCACAGTACTACTTTCTGTTTCTGTGAGTTTGACTACTTTAGATATCTCATCTAAGTGGAATCATACAGTATTTATCTTTTTGTGACAGGCTTATTTCCCTTAATACAGTTTTTTAAGATTCATCCATGTTGTAGCATGTGGCAGAATTTCCTTCTTCTTTAAGGCTGAATAATATTCCATCATTCGTGTGTACCACCTTTTGTTTATCTGTTTATTCACTGGCAGACACTTAGGTTGACTTCATCTTTTGGCTACTGTGAATAATGCTGCAGTGAATATGGGTGTGCAAATATCCCTTTGAGACCCCGACTTCAGTTCTTTGGGGCTAATGCCAGTAAGTAGGATTGCTTCATCAAATGGTAATTCTGTTGTTCATTTTTTGAGGAACCACCATACTGTTTTCCATACTGGCTATACCATCTCATGTTCCCATCAGCAGTGTACAAATGTTCCTACTTCCCCACTTCCTCACCAACATTTCTTTTCTTTTCTTTTCTTTTCTTTTTTTTTTTTTTTGAGATGGAGTCTCCCTCTGTCACCCAGGCTGGAATGCAGTGGCGTAGAATCAGCTTACTGCAACCTCTGCCTCCCGAGTTCAACTGATTCTCCTGACTCAGCCTCCAGAGTAGCTGAGATTATAGGCACACACCACCATGCCCAGCTAATTTTTGTATGTTCAGTAGAGATGGGTTTTGCCATGTTGGCCAGGCTAGTCTTGAACTCCTGACCTCAGGTGATTCACCTGCCTTGGCCTCCCAAATTGCTGGGATTACAGGCATGAGCCACCATGCTCAGCCTTTTCTGTTTTTTTGATAGTGGCCGTCCTTGGCCGGGCACGGTGGCTCAAGCCTGTAATCCCAGCACTTTGGGAGGCCGAGACGGGCGGATCACAAGGTCAGGAGATCGAGACCATCTTGGCCATTTGTATATTTTCTTTGAAGGAATGTTTATTCAAGTCCTTTGCCTTTTTTTTTGTTTTTTTTTTTTGAAACAGGGTCTTACTTGGTCACCTAGGCTGCAGTGCAGTGGCATGATCATAGCTCACTGCAGCTTCGAACTTCTGGGCTCCAGTCATCCTGCTGCCTTAGCCACTCTGGCTAAGACTGGGACTGCAGGTGCTTGCCACCATACCCTGCTAACTTTGTTTTGTTTTGTTTTTTTCGCTATCTCTTACAGAAAGGACCTACTAACTTAAAAAAATTTTTTTTTCCGTAGAGACTGGGTCTTGCTAGTCTCCCAGGCTGGTCTTGAACTCCTCTTTGCCTGCTTTTAGTTGGGTTATTTGTTGTTGTTTTGTAGGGGGTCTTTATATATTCTGGATATTAACCTCTTTTTTGTTTTTTTTTTTTGTTTTTTGAGACGGAGTTTTGCTCCTGTCGTGCAAGCTGGAGTGTAATGGCACAATCTCCGCTCACTGCAATCTCCACCTCCCGGGTTCAAGCAATTCTCCTGCCTCAGCCTCCTGAGTAGCTGGGATTACAGGCGCTCACCACCACACCCGGCTAATTTTTGTATTTTTAGTAGAGACAGGGTTTCACCATGTTGACCAGGCTGGTCTTAAACTACTGACCTCAGGTGATCCGCCCGCCTTGGCCTCCCAAAGTGCTGGGATTACAGGGGTGAGACACTGTGCCCGGCCATGATATTAACCTCTTATCAGATCTATGATTTGAAAATATCTTCTCCCACTTCATAGATTGCCTTTTCACTCTGTGGATTGTTTCTTTTGATGCCTGATTTTTTTTTTTTTTTTTAATTTTGAGATGGAGTTTCACTCTTGTTGCCCAGGCTGGAATGCAATGGCGTGATCTTGGCTCACTGCAACCTCCGCCTCCTGGGTTCAAGCAATTCTCCTGCCTCAGCCTCCCAAGAAGCTGGAATTACAGGCACCTACCAACATGCTAAGCTAGCCTGATTGATTTTTAATAGTGAACCAACCTTGCATTCTTGGAATAAGTTCATCCTGGACATGATGTATTTATCATTTTTAAATATTACTGGATTGAGTTGGCAAATATTTTAAGATCTTTGCATCTGTGTTCATGTGTAAAATTGGCCAAATCCTTGTCACATTTGTGTATCAAGATTATGCTCATTTCTGGCCGGGCGCGGTGGATCTCTCCAGTAATTCCAGCACTTTGGGAGGCCAAGACGGGCGGGTCACAAGGTCAGGAGATGGAGACCATCCTGGCCAACATAGTGAAACCCAGTCTGTACTAAATATGCAAAAATTAACTGGGTGTGGTGGTGCACTCCTGTCATCCCAGCTACCTGGGAGGCTGAGGCAGGAGAATTGTTTGAACCCGGGAAGCAGAGGTTGCAGTGAGCCGAGATCACGCCACTGCATTCTAGCCTGGCAACAGAGTGAGGCTCCGTCTCAAAAAAAAAAAAAGATTATGCTGATTTCTGAGAATTGCTTGAGCCCAGGAGGCGGAGGTTGTAGTAAGCCGAGATTGCACCACGGTGGTCCAGCCTGAGCAACAGAGCATGACTCTGTCTCAAAAAAAAAAGATTATGCTGCCCTCATTAGCTTGGGAATGATTCCCTCGTTTTCTAGTCTGTGGAGAGGGAGGATTTAAGATCAATATCTAGCTGGGTGCGGTGGCTCACTCCTGTAATCTCAGCACTTTGGGTGGCCAAAGTGGGCAGATCACCTGAGGTCAGGAGTTTGAGGCCAGCCTGGCCAACATGGCAAAACCCTGTCTCTACTAAGAATACACAAAAATTCACCGAGCATGGTAGCAGGTACCTGTAATCCCAGCTACTCGGGAAGCTAAGTCAGGAGAATTGCTTGAACCTAGGAGGCAGAGGTTGCCGTGAGCCAAGATTGTGTCACTGCACTCCAGCCTGGGCAACAGTGTGGGACTCTGTCTCAAAAAATAAATAAATAAAAATTAAAAAAAGAAAGATCAGTATCTCTTCCTCAGCCAGGTCTGGTGGCTCATGACTGTAATCCCAGCACTTTGGGAGGCCGAGGCAGGCAGATCACATGAGGTCAGGAGTTCGAGACCAGCCTGGCCAACATGATGAAACTCCATCTCTACTAAAAATACAAAACTTAGTTAAGTGTGGTGGCGTGAGCCTGTAATCCCAGGTACTTGGGAGGCTGAGGCTAGAGAATTGCTTAAACCTGGGAGGCGGAGATTGCAGTGAGCTGAGATCGCACCATTGCACTCCAGCCTGGGCTAGAGTGAGACTCCATCTCAAAAAAAAAAAAAAAATTCTTTCTATCTATCTATCTATCTTCCTCTTTCATCATCATCTTTTTCCCTTCCTGAACAGTTCAAACCAAAAGTCATTAGGTAGGATCAAGCAAGATAGATGTTTATGTAGTGGGGAGGCTACAGTGCTGGAAGTACCAGATGCTGGGCCCCTGAAGCTGAGGTGGGTGTCAGTACAGGTGGCAGGTGGCAGCAGCTCAGTACATAGAGACTGGGCCCAAGCAAGATCAGAGGGGCATCCATGCAGGCAGGGGTGGAGAGTAGAGGAGGCCAGGCATGGAACAGTGAAGTGTGAAGCCGGGGTAAGGAGGCTGACCCACAGGGAGGTCTAGAGTGGGGTGGCGGAGTCAAGTGGGATGAGCAGGGCTTTTGCATGGAGAGGGGACGGCAGTGGCACCTGATGTGGGCAAGGAAGTTGTGTCTGCGTGGTTGAGGGAGTGGAGAGAGAGGAGAGGGTGATTGTGCCCTTGGGAGGGTACAAGAGTCCAAGCATCCTAAGGAAGACGTGCATTTGGGGGGTGTGTGGCAGCAATAGTGGAAGACTGGTTAAATACAAGGAGATTAATCAAATATGTAAGTATATTGAGTATAATGGGAACCACATTTTTCACTGTCAAAGAAGGGAATTATAAATATGGAAAGAGAGAAACTCGAATCAACTCTGTGGTGTTGAATTTGAATTGAAGACATTGATACGAAATTATGGTTTTCAGTATACAAAGTGAAGACAGTTATGAAGCAATCTGATTGCAGATTCTCTTTACAGTTTTATTACCTTAATCTTTTATAAGTGTCTCACCCCGTGCTTAATTTGATGGCTCTTTTTTTTTTTTTTTCCAATAGAGATAGGGTCTTGCTCTGCCGCCCAGGCTGGAATGCAGTGGTAGGATCATAGCTTACTGCAGCCTTGAACTCTTGGGCTCAAGTCGTCATCCCGCCGCAGCCTCTCGAATAGCTATGAGCACAGGTGTGCACCATCACTCCCAGCTGATTTTTAATAATTTTTTATAGAGGCTGGACCCAGTGGGTCATGCCTGTAACAGGACTTTGGGACGCTGAGGTGGAAGGATTGCTTGAGCCCAGGAATTTGAGACCAGCCTGAGTTACATAGTGAGACCCGGTCTCTAAAAAAAATAAATAAATAATAAAAATTGGTGACACACACCTATAGCCCCAGCTACTTGGGAGGCTGAGGCGGCGGGAGGACTGCTTGAGCCCAGGAGGTTGGGGCTACACTGAGCCAGGATTGCACCACTGCATCAGGGTTTCGAACTCCTGGCCTTAAGCGATTCTCCTACCCCAGCGCCCCAAAATACTGGGATTATAGATGTGAGCTACTGTGCCCAGCCAATGGCTATACTTTTTGCAACTCATTACTGAGTTCTCCCAAAGCTTTCAACACGGCTTTTGTTGAAGTAACAATGTCCTTTGTTTTTGCATGTATTTCATCAGTTTACATGCTTGATTAAATTTGGTATTAATTACAACAAAAGATGCAACTGGAATAAACAGATTTGAGAACAACTACAACCAACCCTTGGTTTGGTAAGCATAGAACTCAACTGGAGGGAGCAGAAGATTATCATACTACCAGCCAGCATTTGGCAGACTGTGAGCATTAGAATGACCGTGAGGTTAGAACGTTTTATAGAGGGAAGGGAACGTGCCAGTTAGTATGTTGCGATAGCTAAGTGATTGTTGCATAGAGGAACTTGTACAGTTCTATGAGGCTGGGATAGCTGCAGCGTAAGGAAGAAGTGGAAAAGGTGGAGAAAGGCAGAGAAGTGGAGAAGTTTCCATCTTGGGGATGTAAAGTTCTTAAAACAATGCCTGACCGGGCACAGTGGCTCACGCCTGTAATCCCAGCACTTTGGGAGGCTGAGGCAGGCCAATCACCTGAGGTCGGGAGTTCGAGACCAGCCTGACCAACATGGTGAAACTCGTCTTTACTGAAAATACAAAAATTAGCCGGGTGTGATGGTACGGGCATGTAATCCCAGCTACTCAGGAGGCTGAGGCAGGAGGATTGCTTGAATCCAGGAGGTGGAGGCTGCAGTGAGCTGAGGTTGTGCCACCGCACTCCAGCCTGGGCGACAGAGCAAGACTCCATCTAAAAAAAAAAAAAAAAAATCCCCCCAAAAAACAGTGCCTAATACATAGTAAGCAATTAATAAGGTTAAGCCGTTGATATTATCCTGATTACTTTCATCATAATTTTCTGGGATGACTGGAAGAATAGGAAGGGGCACAGATCTGACTCTTGCCCTCCTAACTCCGCCACTGCTCTGAGCTGAAGCTCTTCTAAACAGAGCACTGTGGGAATAGCAAATTAGGGCACATCCATAAAATGGAATAATACCTCCGCAATAAAATGAGATGAGCTGTTGGTAAAGCAAACTCGGATGAATCTCAGAGGCATGATGAGTGACATGAAACAAGACAGTCTCAAAAGGTTGCATACTGCCTAATTCATTTACATGACATTCTATTTTTAATTCTATTTTTAATTTAATTTTATTTTATTTTTAGAGACAGGATCTTGCTCTGTCACCCACGCTAGAGTGCAGTGATGCGATCACAACTCACTGCAGCCTCGACCTCCAGGGTTCCGTCATCCTCCCACCTCAGCCTTCTGAGGAGCTAGAACCACAGGCACCTACCACCATGCCTATATATATGTGTGTGTGTGTGTGTGTGTGTATATATATATATATATATATTTTTTTTTTGTAGAGATGGGGGTTCTCCCTATATTGCTCAGGCTGGTCTTGAACTCCTGGCCCTCAAGCAGTCCCCCCGCCTCAGTCTCCCAGGTGGTGGGATTACTGTGCCTGGTCTATTGGACATTCTATGAGGGCAAAACAATAGTGATGGAGAACAGATCAGCCAGGGGCTGGGGGCGAGGGGAGGGTGTGATTGCAATGGGATAGCACAATGGAGTTTTTGGGCTGTTGCAAATGTTCTGCATTTTGATTTGGGTGGTGGTTATTTAAATCTATACATATGTTAAAATTCAGAGAACTGTATACCCCAAATTTGCTATATGTTAATTAAAAAAAAGAAAGTAAAAATAAAGCCTTAAGAAATGAAGGGAGGCCAGACTTAGTGGCTCACGCCTATAATCCCAGCACTTTGGGAGGCTGAGGCTGGCGGATCACCTGAGGTCAGGAGTTCAAGACCACCCTGGCCAACATGGTGAAACCCTGTCTCTTCTAAAAATACAAAATTTAGCCATGCGTGGTGGTGGGCACCTGTAATCCCAGCTGCTTGGGAGGCTGAAGCAGGAGAATCGCTTGAACCTGGAAGGCAGAGGTTGCAATGAGCCGAGATCACGCCATTGCACTCCAGCCTGGGTGACAGAGTGGGACTCCATCTCAAAAAAAACAAAAAAAACAAAAAAAAGGAAAGGGAGGGAGGGAGGGAGGAAGAAAGAGAAAGAAAGAAAGGAAGGAAAAGAAAAGAAGGGGCCAGGCAAAGTGGCTCATGCCTATAATCTTAGCACTTTGGGAAGCCACGGTAGGAGGATCACTTGAGCTCAGGAGTTTGAGACCAGCCTGGGCACCACAATGAGACCCTGTCTCTACCAACAATTTTTTAAAAATTAGCACTTGTAATGCCAGCACTTAGGGAGGCCGAGGTGGGCAGATCGCTTGAGCTCAAGAGTTCAAGATCAGCCTGGGCAACATGACAAAACCCCATCTTTAAAAAAAAAAAAAAAAAATACAAAAATGAACTGGGCATGGTGTGTGCACCTGTAGTCCCAGCTACTTGGGAGGCTGAGGTGGGAGGATCGCTTGAGCCCGGGAGATTGAGGCTGCAGTGAGCCGTGTTCGTGCCACTGCACTTCAGCCTAAGTGACAGAGAAAGACCCTATTTCAAGGGAAAAGAAAAAGAAGTGAAGGCTCTGTGGAGAGCGTCCTAGTGTTTAGGTGTCCGAGCTGACCTGGCCCCACGCACTGCTCGTTGGTGCTTCCGTGACAGCGCAGCACGCGTGCCCAGGCCTGGTTCCTCACTGCCAGGCCCATCATCACTCACTGGCTTTTTCCTTCCTCATGTTAGATTGGAGCTGGAGGGAGCATCACTGGGCTGAAGTTTAACCCTCTCAATACCAACCAGTTTTACGCCTCCTCAATGGAGGGAACAACTAGGCTGCAAGACTTTAAAGGCAACATTCTACGAGTTTTTGCCAGCTCAGACACCATCAAGTGAGTAGTTTAACTAGGCGGGGAAAGGGCTTCTAAGCTTAGGTGTAGTTCCGGCAAGAGCATCCAGATCCCATTTCCTCAACCCAACCTGGCACAGGGAAGAAAGGAAAGATGTCAGCCACCTTCCGCCCTTCTTTCTCTTTCTCAAACTGTTCCTTGGCCACCCTCACTTTGGTCCAGGTGGGTTACTGCTTTGGGAAGGTGTTCTGGAGCCTCAGCTCTTCTGTAAGTCATACCTGTATTAGACTAGACCTCGACCTTCACTAGATAAGCCAGCATGGCATAGGCCCAGAAAGCCATCTAGAGAATGGAGCAGCAGCTAAGAACTTGAGACTGAATTCCCTGCACTGGCTGTGGTGTAATGACCTGAGCCGTTCCTGGGTGCAAGCTTACATGGATGGAATCTTGTCCATAAAGTGCTCTGAACTTCCCAAGAGAAAGTGGCTGGAGAAATTACAGAATGCAGCTGGGTGCGGTGGCTCATGCCTGTAATCCCAGCACTTTGGGAGGCCAAGGTGGGTGGATCACCTGAGGTCAGGAGTTCAAGACCAGCCTGGCCAACATGGTGAAATCCCATCTCTACTAACAATACAAAAAATGAGCCGGATGTGGTGGTAGGTGCCTGTAATTCCCAGCTACTTGGGAGGCTGAAGCAAGAGAGTAGCTTGAACCCAGGAGGCAGAGGTTGCAGTGAGCCGAGATTGCGCCACTGCACTCCAGCCTGGGCAACAAGAGTGAAATTCCATCTCCAAAAAAAAAAAAAAAAATTACAAAATACTCGTCACTTTGATTTCCAGCTAGAGCCGGGACTCTGACTGCTCCCTGAGGAATTAAGTGAGGGTGCTGGGGTGTAACTAGCATTGGATGGGATCCTGGGCTGTCCTGCAGGGATGAGGAGTGCATGCGCAATTCAGCAGGTGATTGGACAGACGAGGCTCCAGGCTCGTTTTCCGCAAGACATCTTCTTGCTTGAAGATATTCATAAGGGATGGCAAAAGTCAGTGTAGCATGGATTTGAGGGTTTGAGAGAAAAACTGAGCTGAGCTCCTCTGGCTGGATAGCAGGATCCCTGAAGCACCCGCTAGTCAGCCTCCCAGTCCAGTGGTTTGAGGGACCAGAAGAGCTCCTGGTTGTGTGTTTTTCCCTCAGTGTTCAGAAGGGGGCAGAAGTGCCTTTCCAGCCAGCTCTGAGGAACAGAGCCAGGCAATCCCTGTTTGGCTTGTGTCTCCTTTGGCCCAAAGGGTGGAGAGTGAAAGGAGAGAGCAGTAAAGGAGGATTGCTTAGAACCCAGGGTGTGGGGGCGGGCGTGCCCTGAGGCTTGCTTTATGGTCTGAGCTTTGTCTGCTTCAGAGACTCTTAGGAGCTGGGGATCCTGGGCCCAGCAGTAACCGGACAGATTTCTGAGCCCCATTACCCCATTCCCTCTGTCTGGACGGTAGAGCAGTCTGAATGTTCCTCGCTAGGAATCCACGGCAAGACAGTTATTCATTCATTCAACAAATATTTATTGAATGCCCACTGTGGGTTAGTCACTGGAGCAGCAACAGTGAGTAAACAGGCCTATCTCTGTCCCCGAGAATCTTACAACACAGTCTTTCCCTCCAGCATCTGGTTTTGTAGCCTGGATGTGTCCGCCAGTAGCCGAATGGTGGTCACAGGAGACAACGTGGGGAACGTGATCCTGCTGAACATGGACGGCAAAGAGGTGCGTTCTCCCAGGTCCTGCCTTTCCCTCCCTCATCCCCGCCTCGGTTCTGTGTCCCCACCTGAACCGAGCTCTTCTCTGCAGCTTTGGAATCTCAGAATGCACAAAAAGAAAGTGACGCATGTGGCCCTGAACCCATGCTGTGATTGGTTCCTGGCCACAGCCTCCGTAGATCAAACAGTGAAAATCTGGGACCTGCGCCAGGTTAGAGGGAAAGCCAGCTTCCTCTACTCGCTGCCGCACAGGCATCCTGTCAACGCAGGTGTGATATCCCAGACCTCATCTCTCCTGCAGACCCTGCCTATCTGACTACTGCTGGGGTGTTCCCTCAGCGTGGAAGCCACTACCACAAACCTTTACCCCTGATAGCGTCTGCCAAGCTGATGTCTGGGAACCTTTGTGGCTGTGGCTGTCCCCATCAACTGCTGAGTTTCCAGAATTTCGTTGTTGTTCATAGCCCAGATTCACCTCTTCCTTTCCGCTCCTGTCTAGAGAGGAGTGGTAGGGAGGGTACCCCTGCAGGAGAAGGCCTGCAAGGCCAGGACCACAGGGGGCTCGTGGTTCCTTCAGCTCAGGGGCTTTTCACTTTGCCAGCTTGTTTCAGTCCCGATGGAGCCCGGCTCCTGACCACGGACCAGAAGAGCGAGATCCGAATTTACTCTGCTTCCCAGTGGGACTGCCCCCTGGGCCTGATCCCGCACCCTCACCGTCACTTCCAGCACCTCACACCCATCAAGGTGAGTGGCGGAGGGAAGGAGCTCCCAGAAGGAAGCTGTGATCATGAGGCTGGAGCAGGTCTGCCCACGGTGGGGAAGGGCTGATGTGGTAAGCCTGCCACCCCAGATCGCTCCTGGCCCAAGCACAGAGCATCTCTTACCCTTTGGCTCTCTCTCTTCCTTTTATCCCACTTCTGCCATTCCATATGGTTGAGTTTTCTTTCTGTCTCTCTGATAAAGTATTTTTCTGAGTTTTTTCAGCCCAGCTCTGATCTCACGGTGAGCATTTTCTAAGATCCTGACCCTCTGTTCTGTCTTCTCAGCTTCAGTTACCTGTGTACAGTTGACCCACAAACCTTTACCTTTTATTTATTTATTTTTTTTAAGGCAGGGTCTCGCTCTGTCACCCAGCTGGGAGTATAGTGGGGCAATCATGGTTCATTGCAGCCTTGATCTCCCAGGCTCAAGCGATCCTCCTGCCTCATTGTTTTGTTTTTGTGTTTCTTTTTTGCTTTTTGTTTTTTAAAGACAGCGTATTCCTCTGTTACCCAGGCTGGTCCTTTTTTTTTTTTTTCTTTCTTGAAACAGGGTCTTGCTCTGTCACCCAGGCTGGAGTGCAGTGGCACAAACATAGCTCACTGCAGCCTCAACCTCCTGGGTTCAAGCAATCCTTCCATCTTAGCCTCGGGAGTAGATTGGACTACAGGTGTGTGCCACCACATCCAGCTAATTTTATTTTTTGTAGAGATGGGGTTTTGCCATGTTGCCCAAGCTGGTCTCGAACTCCTAGGTTGAAGCTATCCTCCCGCCTTGGCCTCCCAAAGTGCTGGGATTACAGGCATGAGCCACCACGCCTGGCAACTTTGCCTTCTTAGTTTGTCTTGCAGGTTTCTGTGCTTCTAATAATAAAAATAAGTCTTTTATTTTCCCACCTTTTCGCAGGGTCTTGTTAATAGCTTCTCTATCCTTAGTCCCCAAGGCTAATGGCTTTCAAGTCCTTTGATGCCTTCTTGCCTGAGCCCCCATGCAGCCTGAGCTCTGCTAGTTCTGCGTCCTTTTCCAAAACTACAGATCCTCTTCAGATCTTCAGGTTTTATGCCTGTACTTCTCTGGTCAGTTCAGCCTAGTGGTGGAGAGCACCAGTTTCCAGCAGCCAGACCCCCCGGGTTAGAATCCTTGGGCAAATTATTTATATTTTGGATCTGTTTCCTCATCTGCAAAAAGGGAATACTAGTCTCTAACTGATAGGGTTGTTGTGACGATGAGTCAGTATACTTAAAGCACTTGGCCCCATGCCCAGCACCTGGTAAGTATTGGTAAGTACTCAATAAATGATGATTGAATATTGAGTGGCCCCCATGTACCTCAATCACATCCAAGCTCTTAATAAATAATGTCAAGAATCCTTCCCCAATTGGTGTTCCTGTTAATCCATCAGTGTTCCTAATAATCCATCTGTCCCCATGTCCCAGTTTGTATCTAGCCAGGTGTCATAAGTCATTACAGCTTCCTGTGATTTGTGACTTACTTCTAAGCCTTTGCATGTACTAGTTCTTCCTTCCTGCTAACCATGTCTTTCCTCCTTCAAAACTTCCTTGAGAAGTTTAATTAGGAAAATCCCATCCAATTTTGTCATTTTAATAACTGCCAGATTTGTTTTCAGTGGGGTGATCTGGGGAACGTGGGTTTCCTTCTCTTTTTTAGCCAGTAGCAATTCTATACTCAACTCTTAGTAATTCATGCTGACGGAGGCGGGATGATAGTGGGGTTCCTCCAGAACTGAAGTCCTGTTAGGTTTTGGTCATCAGAAGCTTCTTTTGGTTTGTTGTAGGCTGACCTCTTAGGCTAATATCTGGGTCAGGCTGAGGTGAAAACGTTTATCAGTTAGCATGATCTTAGGAAATGCAAGTGAGGGAGAAGGCCTGAAGCTGCCCTAAGGGCCAGGGAGGCCAACTAGGGATTAAAAATGTGCAATGGCAGAGGCAAACACAACCAAAAACCATTCTTGTCGTTTTCTGTAAGACTTACCTCCATTATTAGGTTGGCTTGTTACTGGCAAATAATACCTTTTTTTTTTTTCCCCTTTGAGACAGAGTCTTGCTCTGTCCCCTAGGCTGGAGTGCAGTGGCATCATCTTGGCTCACTGCAACCTCCGCCTCCCAGATTCAAGTGATTCCCCTGCCTCAGCCTCCCGAGTAGCTGGAACTACAGGCATGTGCCACCACGCCCAGCTAATTTTTTTTTGGTATTTTTAGTAGAGACAGGGTTTCACCATGTTAGCCAGGATGGTCTCGATCACCTGACCTCGTGATCCACCCACCTCGGCCTCCCAAAGTGTTGAGATTACAGGCGTGAGCCACCGCGCTCGGCCCAAAGAATACTTTTGATGTCCCTCTTTGTTGATGTTTGATGTCCCTCTTGGTCATGTTCTGCGTTTACTCTCATGACCGGCCTCTCCACCTCCTAGGCAGCCTGGCATCCTCGCTACAACCTCATTGTCGTAGGCCGATACCCAGATCCTAATTTCAAAAGTTGTACCCCCTATGAAATGAGGACGATCGATGTGTTTGATGGAAACTCAGGGAAGATGATGTGTCAGCTCTATGACCCAGAATCTTCTGGCATCAGTTCGGTGAGGCTTGGGCCCTCAAATAATGATGGGAGGAAGCAGGGATTCAACCTACCTTATTGACCAAAAATGACCAGAAATTAGGTTTTGTGTGCCCTTCTATGTCTCTGCTAATACCTTCACCCTTTCCTTGTGTTGACACTCTTGTCTCTGCAGCTCAATGAGTTCAATCCCATGGGGGACACGCTGGCCTCTGCAATGGGTGAGTAGGAAGAGGATGTATCTGACTTGCCGAGCCCAATCCTACTTCCCAAGGTTCAGTGCGGGCCAGCCTCAGCCCTGCCCTGCCACATTCACCCCAGCGCAGTGGCCCCGAAGATGATGGCTGGAAGACAGTGGTCTCTTTAGCCGAGGCCCTCCATGCCTCTGGCTTTGTCTTGGTCATGAAATGCCTGGCTACTGTCCAGTTTCCTAATGTTTCTTTCTTTCTTTCTTTCTTTCTTTCTTTCTTTTTTTGAGACGGGGTTTCACTCTTATGGCCCAGACCGGAGTGCAATGGCATGGTCTTGACTCACTGCAACCTCCGCCTCTCGGGTTCAAGAGATTCTCCTGCCTCAGCCTCCCGAGTAGCTGGGATTACAGGTGCCTGCTACCACGTCCAGCTAATTTTTTTCATATTTTTAGTAGAGACAGGCTTTTACCATGTTGGCCAGGCTGGTCTCAAACTCCTGACCTCAGGTGATCCGTCCGGCTTGGCCTCCCAAAGTGCTGGGATTACAGGCGTGAGCCATCATGCCGGCCAGTTTCCTAGTATTCCTTTTTTTTTTTTGAGATGGAGTCTTGCTGTGTCCCCCCAGGCTGGAGTGCAGTGGCACGATCTTGGCTCAGTGCAAACTCCGCCTCCTGGGTTCACGCCATTCTCCTGCCTCAACCTCCCGAGTAGCTGGGACTACAGGTGCCCGCTACCACGCCCAGCTAATTTTTTGTATTTTTAGTAGAGATGGGGTTTCACCGTGTTAGCCAGGATGATCTCGATCTCCTGACCTCACGATCCGCCCGTCTTGGCCTCCCAAAGTGCTCGGATTAGCCACTGTGCCTGGCCTTCCTAGTATTTCTTTACCAAATCCTAGGTTTGCAGGCCAGCCCCAGGCTCTGAGAGACTGGTAACGGAAAGTGTAAGTCAGACTGGTCTCATTCCTCCTAGGTTACCACATTCTCATCTGGAGCCAGGAGGAAGCCAGGACCCGGAAATGAGAGACACTAAAGAAGGTGTGGGCCAGACAAGGCCTTGGAGCCCACACATGGGATCAAGTCCTGCGAGCAGAGGTGGCGATTTGTTAAAGGGCCAAAAGTATCCACGGCTAGGGTTGGAGCAGAGGTGCTGGGAGCTGGGGCACTGTGGGACTGGGACACTTTCGTGTTAATGCTCTGGACCTACCTCCAGAGACTGCTCCAGAGTTGGTGACGCAGCTGCCCCAAGGGCCCCTCTGTATCTAGCCTGGAACCAAGGTTATCTTGGAACTAAATAACTTTTCTCCTCGTCTCAGTGGGTGGTAGCGGAGGGATCAAGCAGTTACTTGATTTCTGCTCACTTTTGATATGGCCAATAAAACCATACCCGACTGAGCTTTTGTGTGGATCTTCCAGAAGTGACCTGGTCAGAGAGCTTCTTGCGTCTCAGAAATGAAAAGGCACAGGAAACAGCACTATCAGTCCAATAGGAAACAACACTATTCATTCTCTGGGAGCTGCCCCAGCCCTATTCTGGGCCACAGTCTACAACTTTCTTTTCCAGCTCACAACCTGCATGTACCTCAGGTCCCTGGAGACCCCAGCCCAGCTGAGGGACAGCAGTTTCCTGATTCCATGTGACAAGCAACTCCCCTCCCACCACTCCCCACTCCCTCCCAAGTACAGACACCCTTCCGTCCTGCTCCAGTTAAAGGGGTGACAAAGGTTCCTGAAGCATTCTGTCTGAGTCTAACGGTGGCTCTAGCCAGACACAGGGAAATGTGGCTGGCTGGCTGTTGGGTGATCCAGTTCTTTGGGAGCCAATGTTTGTACCCCTGGTATTTGCTGGTTTTCTCACTAAAATAAGCACTGAGAGGCAAGACCGTGTCCTCTGAGCTATTTGCCAAAGACTCCAGGCTGGAGGAAAAAGAACGGGGCTTGATAGAAGCGCAAGGTGGATCCAGCACCAACTCTGCCGTTTTCTAATCCTAGGTCCTGAGTGAACACTGACGGCTAGTTTACATCTCAGGTGTGTAGGGAGCGTGGAGGAGGCAAATCCTGTTTGGAGAAAGCCAGTGTCCAACACAGCACTTGGTAAACATCAGGCATGGGAATGCTGAGTGACAGGCACCACGGGCCACGCTGAGCCCCACTCGCTCATCTGGCTGGGGTCATCAGAGGGAGGCCCAACCCAGGATCTCCCATCCATGGGCTGGGGAGCAGCAACAGTCAGGAGCGAGGGCCCAGCCCACCTCCCCTAGGAGGCGGAGGGAAGCGGGCTGAGTGGTTGTCAGGCATGGTCCTCCCCATCTGCGACGTGGCGGTAGCCAGGAGGCTGGGCCTGCATCCGGAAGAGGACGGTGAGGAGCAGCACTATGAGGAGGAAGAGGATGGAGCCACATACAGCCAAGGCCACGATCACTTCTGGGCATGGGGGAGGCAAGAGAAAGGTCATGTCAGTGTTCCATCATATGCCAGGTACTGTTCTGACATATAGGAGATACACAGAGGTGGCCAAGACAGAGTCCCTGCTCTCATGGAGTTTACGTGCTAGGAGAGGGGATGTAATAAATAAGCAAATGGGCTGGTCACAGTGGCTCATGCCTGTAGTCCCAGCACTTTGGAAGGCTGAAACGGGCAGATCACCTGAGGTCAGGAGTTTGAGACCAGCCTGGCTATCATGGTGAAAACCCATCGTTACTAAATAAAGTTGGCCGGGCGCAGTGGCTCACACCTGTAATCCCAGCACTTGGGGAGGCCGAGGTGAGCAGACCACCTGAGGTCAGCAGTTCAAGACCAGCCTGGCCAACATGGTGAAATGCCATCTCTACTAAAAATACAAAAAATTAGCCGGGCGTAGTGATGCGCGTGTGTAATCCCAGCTACTCAGGAGGCTAAGGCAGAGTAATTGCTTGAACCTGGGAGGCAGAGGTTGCAGTGAGCTGAGATCGTGCCATTGCACCCTAGCTTGGACAACAAGAGCGAAACTCCATCTCAAAAAAATAAAAAATACATAAAAGCTGGGCGTGGTGGTACACGCCTGTAGTCCCAGGTACTCAGGAGGATGAGGCGGGAGAATTGCTTGAACCTGGGAGGCGGAGGCTGCGGTGAACCGAGATCACACCACTGCACTCCAGCCTGGGCGACAGAATGAGACACTGTCTCAAAAAAAGAAAAAGTTAGGAGTGACAGGTCAGTGATGAATGTGATACAGAGAGACAAAGCAAAGTAGGTCAGCAGGGAAGGCATCGTTGAGGAAGTGAGAAGTTTAACAGAGACCTGGAGTCAATGAGTGACATACAATGATCTGAGAAGAGTGTCATGGGGCAGAGGACAGGAAGGAAGGGCAAAAGGCCCAAATGTGGGGATAAGCCTGGCATGGGCTAGGATCATCAGGAAAGTCAGTCTCACCAGAGCAGAGTAAGCAAAGGGCGTGTAGGAGATGGGGCAGGAGACCAGATGGAGTAGGGCCTGGAAGGCCATGGTGAAGAACTTGGATTTTATTCTACATGTGATGGGAAGCCATTGGAAAATTCTGAGAGGACAGTAGTGTGAACTGGTTTAAGAGTTAACTCAGTTGGCCACAGTGGCTCATGCCTGTAATCCCAGCACTTTGGGAGACTAAGGTGGGCGGATCACCTGAGGTCCGGAGTTTGAAACCAGCCTGACCAACATGGAGAAACCTCGTCTCTACTGAAAAGACAAAATCAGCTGGGCGTGGTGATGCATGCCTGTCATCCCAGGTACTCAGGAGGCTGAGGCAGGAGAATCGCTTGAACCCGGGAGGCGGAGGTTGCAGTGAGCCGAGATTGCGCCATTGCACTCCAGCCTGGGTGACAAGAGCAAAACTCCGTCTCAAAAAAATAAAAAAAGTTAACTCTGCTGTGCTGAAAGACTGGTAGGGACAAGAATAGAACCAGAAAGAACTAGGAAACTTCAGTCGGTCGGCAAAAGCTGACAGTAGATTGGACTGTGGAGGCAAGAGCACGTATTAATATTTGAAAGGTTGAGCTGATCTGGCAGTGGGCTGGATGAGGGGTATGAGAAACGGTATGCAGAATGACTCCAAGGGCTATACTGTGCCACTAGGTGACTCGTGGCATTGACTGAAACAAGGAAGCCTGGAAAAAAAGCAGCTTTGGAAGGAAAAGCATCTGGTTTAAGACATTGCAACTTTGAGATGCCTTACTTAACGTGCACATAGAGACCTCAAGTCGGCAGCTGGATATGAATCTAGCTCAGAGAAGAGGTGGTGAATCTGTGAGTCAGGGCGTAAGGACAGAAGTGAGCATGGAGATGGGTATAAAGTCATAAGGCTGCAGATCACTTGGGGGTGTGCACAGATGGGGAAAGCGCCAGGGATGAGTCCTGGGTCATCCGTTCTTTAGTGAGGAAGGGACAACTAAAGTCAGGAGAAGCCAAGAAAGTGTTTCAGGAAGGGGTGGCCAATTATGTAATGCTGCTGAGAGGTGAGAGAAGCTAAGAATTGGTCACTGGCTTTGGTAAGAGGAGGTCACTGGTCACCAGACAAGTGTGGCTTCAGAGTAGTGGAAGGTGACACAAGACTGTCTAATGTGAGTTTAAGAGATCAGGCGGTGAGGAAGCAGAGCCAGAGTCTAGGCAGCTCTTTCGAGGATTCCATTCTGAGAGGGAAGAGGCTGGTGGCTGGGGAGGAGGTGGCTCTCAGAGGTCATGGATGGGCTTTTGGGAGGGAAGTGATCCAGTAGGGAAGCAGAGGCGTCAGAGCTCCTTGCAGAGGTGAGGAGAGAGAACCTGAGCGCGGGTGGAGAGGCCATCCTAAGCAGTGGCTTCCCCAGCAAGTAAGCTGGTGGAGCTGGTGGTGGAAGAACGAGCCGATTCTTTCCTGGCTCTTATTTTCTCGGTGATATAACTGAGACATCACGTGAGGGTGAGAAGTGGGGAGAAGGTATAAAGTGGTCTGGGATCGGGGAGGGAACTCCTAGCAAATGCAGTCAGATGACTGGGAGTGCGACAGCTCTTGAGATTTGAGGATGTGAACTGCAGGTTGGTCTGGGGCATGACTAGCAAGGAGTCTGGTGACAGCTCACCTGTGTCTGCAGGACCACTTGCCAGCTGGCACTCCTGCTGCCAGTCCTTGGGCACGACGGGCTCCGTGAGGTGAAGGAAGTCCTGCAGTGGGCAGCGGTGAGGGCAGCCAGGCAGGCTGAGCGGCCAGGGGGCCTTGTCACTCTCGTTCCGAAAGTACATCTCCACTGAGAAATTCCTAAGGGTCGACAGGAGGCAACATGGGAGCTGCCCAGCCTGCCTGTCATGGGGTCCTTGGGCTGCCCCGAGCCACCTCCTGAGGGCCCTTCTCCAGAGGACACTGCTAGCTCCACTCACCCAGAATCTTCCTGGTACAGTTCAAATATGTGGCAGGAGGCGTAGGGGGCTTGTTCGCCATTGTAGACGTCCAGTGCCATTTGCAGGGCAACCAGGGTAGTGTCGTGCTGCGGGGGAGAGGGGCTCCCCGTCAGCATTGTTCCCCACACCCGCAGGAACTGAACAGAGAAGAAATCCAGCTCCTTGCCTGACACAGCACGCTAGGGAGCGCAGGCACTCACCGCGGAGTAAACCAGCAGCTTGGGGAGCTGGGAGGTGGTCGCCATTAGGGTCAGGTTCTTCCTTATCTGAGCCAGCAGGACTCCTGAAGGAGAAAAGTCCCCGGTGTTGCCGGCTACAGCCACCCCTGCCTTCTAATTCCACCTATCTGTCCTCCTTTCACCCTCTGCCAGGCCTGGGCCTCATCCCCTACACGGAGAACTCTTTAGTGTCATAGGGACCGTGTAAGAACTCTGTGGCACCCCTCCTCTCTAAGAACTGTCAAATGTATAGAAGGAAGCAAGACAAAACAAGGTATTTGCCTATATTTCAACACGGATGTAGAAACCTGCCTGTGTTTACAGAAGCACTTCAGTTTGAAACAAATGTAAACGTAAGATTGCTTCAGAGTACACAGTGGGTGGATCCGTGCCCGGGTAACTACCATATGCTCTGAAAACTGAGATGTCAAAAAGGTGTGACAGCCGGCAAGCCTTTAGGTGCTCAAATGAGGAAGCTGGCATGTGTATTACTCTCAGCCTTCTCAAAATGGCCCCCACTGGTTCTCTTGGGGCAGCTATTCATTTAGGAGAGGGAGGGTCTTCTGATGTGGGCGAAACTTAAGAACATGAATGGCAGGGCTGGGCGTGATGGCTCACGTGTGTAATCCCAGCACTTTGGAAGGCTAAGGCGGGCAGATCACCAGAGGTCAGGAGTTTGAGACCAGCCTGGCCAACATAGTGAAAGCCTGGCCAACATAGTGAAACCCTGTCTCTACTAAAAATACAAAAAGTAGCTGGGCGTGGTGGCAGGCACCTGTAGTCCCAGCTACTTAGGAGGCTGAGGCAGGATAATCACTTGAACCTGGGAGGTGGAGGTTGTAATGAGCCAAGATCGTGCCACTGTACTACAGCCTAGGTGACGGAGCGAGACTCTGTCTCAAAATAAATAGGCTGGGTACGGCGGCTCATGCCTGTAATCCCAGCACTTTGGGAGGCCGAGGTGGGTGGATCACCTGAGGTCAGGAGTTCGAGACCAGCCTGGCCAACATGGTGAAACCCCATTTCTACTAAAAATACAAAAATTATCCAGGCATGGTGGCATGTGCCTGTAATCCTAGCTGCTCAGAAGGCTGAGGTAGGAGAATCGCTTGGACCCAGGAGGCAGAGGTTGTAGTGAGCCAAGATCGAGCCATTGCACTCCAGCCTGGGTGACAAAAGGGAAACTCCGTCCCCCCGAAAAATAAATAAATAAACAATTTCTTTTAAAAAGAATAGGATGGCAGAAAAGGAAGAGAGCTGGGGAAATTTGGTGACTAGCGGCATGAGGAGGGGAATTTGGTTCTGAAAGAGCAGGGAGTGTTTCAGTAGACAGGGAAGTGTGTAAGAAGCCCCCACAGCAGATTTTTAACGCCTTAGGGTCCTGAGGAGTGGAGTGACATGCTGTCTTTGTCACTCACCCCCCTGAAGCCGGGCCTTCTCCGCCTGCTGGTAGATTCCGAAGAGGAAGCGGAAGCTGAAGTCCTTTAGCCGGCTGAGACGCTGCATGGTTTGGGGTGAGGCCCAGGGCGGCAGGTGCAGCCCGTGCGTTTGCTGTATATCGCAGCGGGCAGGTTAGCGCCCCAGGCCTAGGCCAGCCTCTCCAGGGGGCAGCTCTCTTCCCCAGTGGGAAGGTGCCTGTGTGTGTGAGGGAGGGAGAGGAGACAGAGGCAGAGGGGCTGGAACTAGGAGACATGGCAGACGGTGTGGATGCTGCAGGGCACAGGAAAGGAAGCTCAGGCACAAAAAGTGAGACTCAGCAGAAAGGAGCTTTGGGTGGAGAGCAGCAGGGACTGCTGACAATTAATAAACCATTTCCCACTCTGAGGATCTCTGTCACCCGTGAGGGAAGTTCCCGTGTTTCACAAGCACAACCTCCCTGGACCTCCCCAGGGGCGTGACGGTATCAGGCACTGTGTTCTACCGTCCTGGTGACCTGGGCCTGCTGAGGGGAAAAAGAGTGATCACAGTGGGCACTCTAGTGGGCTCACCTCACAGAAGAGTGTGTCATAGACATTCCAGACAGTCTCCAGTGTCAGGTCTGTAAGCCCTGTCTCGTTGGCCACCATGTCCAGAAATTGCTATGAAAAATGGATCAGGATCTCAGTGCTTTTGTGGGGAAAAGACAGTGTGGCGACCTCCACCTCTGCCCCTACTCACTGCATTCCGAGAACTCTCGTTCTGATATTCTGGTGTCTTCCGGGTCTCATTCTGCAGCTGCTCATAACGGGGACATGGGCCCAACGGGAACTTCAGCAGCTGTAGAGCGAAGCGGGGAAACAGGCAGTGGGAAAAGGAGCCTGGCATCAGCAGGCACACGGCCACAGCTGTCCCCTCACCATCCCAGGGAAGGGCTGGCCACTCTCACCCTGTCCTCAGTGATGGGCACAGTGTGCACAGGGATAGGCTGCCACGAGATGTTCGGGTTGAAGCGCTGCATCCCGTTGGGAGGGAAGAGTCCAGCCAGGTTGGCCTCAGCACTCATGAGAGTCCGGTCAAAGTCTGTGCTTCGCACATAAACCTGCAGAGATAGCAACACAAGTCGTGTGTGTGTGTGTGTGCGCGTGTGTGTGCGTGCGCGCGCGTGTGGTGGGGAAGTTTTGGTCACCCTGGAGTCGTGTGTGTGTGTGTGCGCCTGCGCACGTGCGTGTGTGGTGGGGAAGTTGTGGTCACCCTGAAGTGGAGCCGTGTGTGTGTGTGTGTTGTGTGTGTGTGTGTGTGTGTGTGTGTGGTGGGAAGTCCTGGTCACCCCAAAGTGGAGCCCCGGGGGAGAACCTGTTCTTGAGGGTCACCCAGCAAACTGTAAACCTACCATGCATCTGGCCCTCACCCCCTCTGGCCTCTGGCCTTCCCCATCCCCCAAACACTCCACTGGGGGTTGTCACCACTCTGTGAAGAACTCCTGTGGGAATGGCCTTAATTGAATACCCCTTTCTCCCAGTCAAAAGTGCTGAGTCAATCAGTAAGGCTCTCTGGTCTGTCTGGTTTCATAACAACACCTCTCTCCTTGTCTAGATCAGGGTCCTTGGGGCAGAAACTGGCTCCAGTGATGACCCTTAGAGACCAGGGAGAAAAAATAAGATAAAGGTCTGGGCCTGGTGTCTCACGCCTATAAACCCAGCACTTTGGGAGGCCAATGCAGGAGGATCGCTTCAGGCCAGGAGCTCAAGACCAGCCTGGGCAACATAGTGAGACCCTGTCAGCTACTTGGGAGGCTGAGGCAGGAGGATCACTTGAGCCTAGGAGTTTGAGGCTGCAGTGAGCTATGATTAAGTCACTGTGCTACAGTTTGGGTGACAGAGTGAGACCCCTTTAAAATATATGTATATATTTTGGGCCAGGCACAGTGGCTCACGCCTGTAATCCCAGCACTTTAGGAGGCCGAGGCGGGCAGATCAGCTGAGGTCAGGAGTTCGAGACCAGCCTGGCCAACATGGTTAAATCCTGTCTCTACTAAAAATACAAAAATTAGCTAGGCATGGTGGCATACACCTGTAATCCCAGCTACTCGGGAAGCTGAGACAGGAGAATCGCTTGAACCCAGGAGGCGGAGGTTGCAGTGAGCCAAGATCATGTCACTGCACTCCAGCCTGGGCAACACAGCAAGACTCCATCTCAAAATAAATAAATAAATAAATAAACAATATTTTGAAGAGCTTATTCAGAGATAGTGGCTCATGAAAAGGGAGGAGGAAACTGGGGAAGGACAAGCTCAGGACAGAGCTGGGCCTTAAGGGAACAATTAACAATATCTAGGGACTCTTGACACAGCTGAGGCTGACAGTGGTAACCAGAGGAATAGCTTCCCCCATCCCTGGGGTAGGGCAAGGACTCAAGGAGCAGGCACACTCGCCAGTCCTCCCTGATGTGCCCTAGGAACGTAGCGTGACCTGGCGTGGCAGACAGGGCTCGAAGACCTCATCTTGATCAAGGAAAGACAAGCCCTATCTACGTGCGTCTTCCCCGCTGTCTTTCATCTTGGCCCTGTCTGGTTTATCATCAGATACCCCCACAACATTCTAAGCTCCATGAAGACAGAGATCATATCTGTATGGTGCACCACTGAATGCAAAGTGCTAGCATAGTTCTTGGCCTTTAATGGGTACTCAATAAATGTCTTGGATGGAAAGCCTGTGATTTCAAAGAGTCAGAAAACACTTTGCCAGGCCCGTCTATAAGACTGAATTTGGATGCTTAATCAGGTTTGCCTCTTCCTAGCCAAGCAGGGGCAACTCAGCTCCTAGGGTTTTGTTCTAGACAGCTCTCAGATGCCTTTTCCTGTAGTTGTAACCAAAAATACAAGAAGGAGGCCAAAGTGCCCAGCCTCAGCCTTAGGCTCCCTGAGAGCAAAAGATGAGGGCAGCATACCCCATTCCCCTTGCCTCTGGAGCTCCCAAGCTTACCTCTTGCCGGTGATAAGAGGTGTTTAGGAAGCCATGATAGCGCTGCCGCAGGGCCTGGCCCAGCTCCCAGTGCTGTAGCATCCCCTCCTGTGGGCAAACCCAAAAGTTAAGAGGGTCTAGAGGGAAGGGGTGGCTCACAAGCCCCATGGGGTTTAGGCCCTGTTGCTTTCCAGGTTTACCCTTTGCTGGAGTCAATTAATCTGATCCCAGAAGTCTTTCATTAAGTGGCCAGTCATGCACGGCAATATCATGGGCACAGAGGTTAAGGTTATGAAATCTGGTCAAAGTCAGCACCCATATGGGAAAAGGCAGTTTAGTAAGGCCCCAAGTTCTGTAGCCTGCTCTAGACATCACTCATTCTACAGCTCATCCTGAGGAAAGGCTGGCTTCTGACCCACCTTGGTTAATTGACCAAACCCCTGGGGCCATTCTTCTTCCTGGTAGGGGTCCTTGGGATATGTCTTCACTGGTGAACGGTCTCCATGGCGGTACAGCTGAGGGAAGAAAATGGTTTGTCTATAGGTCAGAAGCATCTCGATAGGGACCCAGAGCCTACCTTTTGCCTCATGTTAGGGAAGGAAGTCTCATTCCCTTTGGGAAGCCTACTCGCTGCAAAAGACCCCAGTTAGGAGTCAGTCACTTCTTCCAGATTCCAGACACTCTAACTTGGCTAAGCAATGCCACTGGAGACCACAGGCAAAGCCAAGGTACAGGTGGTAAGGGAAAAGAGAAGTGAAAGCAACATATGTGGTGGGGACAACTGAGGAAAAAAGACAACCAAAGGCTTCTTTAGGGATGAGTCTTAACCATTCAACTACTTCCCTGTCTCAGGGCAGATTCACCCCGACCTATTCGGTCACTCTGACCCCCATAACCCAGGGCTCCACGTCAATCCTGAACCCAGCCTCCCAACTACACAGGCCAGTCGTCCTCTCCTAAACCAGCTGTTCCTTCCCAAGATCCCCGACCCCCACCAGCTGGCCTTTGCCCTTCTAGCTTCAGGGAACTCTTTGGTGACCCCATTTCTCATTACCAAGGTAACGAAGCGCAGACTCCGGGCCTGGGTGGGCGGCATCACCATCAGGTTCGCGCCGAGAAGGAGCTGGAGGAGAGCCGCACGGCTCCAGCCGGACCGCTTGCCCGCCATCACCGTTGTAATCTATGCAGCAAAGAAGCTGGAACCCGCTGGGTGGCACCTGCAAGCAGCCGCCCGGACGCACTCGTAAGGACACACGCCGGAAGTGCGCTCGCCGCCATCTTACTTAGGGACGAGCTGGGGTTGGGGGAGAAGGCGCAATCTCGGTGGGAATGCGTGCAGGAGGGTCGCGACCTGGCTGTGGCGGAGGAGCGTAGGCATGTAGCCCGACGTGGCGAGGCAGACAGGTCTCGAAGACCTCATCTTGATCAAGAAGGCATTAAGTTCGCGTTTGCCTCTGCTAGGAGAAATCCCTTACCAAGGTGGCGCTTGCAGTGGGCGGGACCATGTCCTGGAAAGCGAGCGTCCCCTCCAGCCAGGGTGCTTCCGGGCTTGACCCCATAGCTAGAGCGGGTGCAGAGTTGAGGCGAGGGACGGAAAAGCAGAGGTCGCTTCTCTCCATGCCCCTGCCTTTGGGGTGGATTGAGCCCTGGCCCTGTTTTCTAGGAGAGGTTTTGCTTGGGGTGCAGGGCATAGTATATAAACAACCCTTTGGATTTCCTGTGTCCTTGAGGTTGCCTCCAGTCTAGCCTGCCCCGCACGAAGCTTCAGTAGCCCTTTCACTTTCCCTTCCAGTCCTTTCCCTGACCTCCCTCCCCTCCACTTCCAAGTTTTAGTTAATTAGAGTCAAGACGTCATGCCTCTTCCCAAAGGAGTTGTGTTGCACAGGATGTTCAGACTTTCCAAACCCAAAGCACTGAATCCCTAGGGGAGGAATTTCAGACCAGTGGGGAGGTATTTTGAGGTAAGGGGCAGGCGCGTATCATAAAGTGGGAGTACATGCGGTTTACACAGAATCAGTGGCCCTCTTGGCATTGACCGTTAGGATTCAGGTGCAGCCAGTTTGGCCTCAGGACTTTGTGACTAATATGACGGTTGCAGAAGGTCAGATCGTAGGTCCTGGGGATGTTTTGATTCAGATCTGCCTACTGGAAGCAAATCTCCTCAGATCTTTGGGAAACAAAACTGATCAGGCTTGGGCTGGGCACCGTGGTTCTCCTGTAATCCCAGCACTTTGAGAGGCCGAGGCAGGCAGATCACCTGAGGTCAGGAATTCGAAACCAGCCTGGCCAACGTGGCGAAACCCCATCTCTACTAAAAATAATAATAATTTAAAAATAGCTGGGTGTGGTGGCGTGCTCCTGTAATCCCAGCTACTCAGGAGGCTGAGGCAGGAGAATCGCTTGAACTCGGAAGGTGGAGGTTGCAGTGAGCCGAGATAACACCACTGCACTCCAGCCTGTGCGACAAAGCAAGACTCTGTCTCAACAAAAAAAAAAACCTGATTAGGCTTGGTGTGGTTGCTCACGTTTGTAATCCCAGCACTTTGGGAGGCTAGGGTGGGAAGATTGCTTGAGCCCAGGAGTTCGAGACCAGCCTGAGCAGCTTACGAAGAGCTCATCTCTACAGAAAAAAAAAAAAGTTTAAAAATTAGCTGGGTGTGGTGGCACACACCTGTGGTCCTAGGTCCTCAGGAGGCTGAGGTGGGAGGATCACCTTGAGCCTGGGAGGTTGAGGCTAAAGTGAGCCATCATGGTGCGACTGCATTCCAGTCTGGACGGCAGAGCAAGACTGTGTCTCAAAAAAACAAAAAGAAAAGAAAAAAAGATCAGAATTAGCTGTCCTTATTTTGCCCTAGGACTCCAGTTTCAATTATTTATATATACTTCAGGATTTAAACTTTGCTTCCAAAGTTGTTGTGGAGGAGGCTGAGAAGCAAATAGAATAAGAGCTGAAGCCTGGGTAGCCAAATAGTTCTTAACCTTCTTGTTTAATCACAAGCCCCTTTTTGAATCACATGAAAATTTTGCACCTCTCCTCCAGAAAAATGTTCACACATGTAAACACACACATGGAATTTTGCATATAATCCCAGATGGTTCACAAAGACCATTTACTAGAGGTTTCATAAATCAGCATTTCTGAATACCTGATTTAACCTAGTCGTCTTACTTCACAGTTTAGGAAACAAACCTAAAGAGAGGAAGTGACTGGCCCAAACTCACAGTTGAGGAGAATGGATTAAAAGTCTAGTTTTGTGGTTCTCAGTTAAATAGTCTATAATGGGCTGCTTCTTGCAGGCTACTCAAACTGCATTACTAAACTGTAATTGGTGATCTCGAAATACTTTCAATAAAGAGGTATCTGTCAAAGGAAACCTTTTCACATTAGTGGGACTAAACAGGGCCTAGGCCGGGCACGGCTCGCACCTGTAATCTCAGTACTTTAGGAGGACAAGGCAGGCAGATCACCTGAGGTCAGGAGTTCGAGACCAGCCTGGCCACCATGGTGAAACCCCATCTCTACTAAAAATACAAAAATTAGCCGGACGTGGTGGAGCTCGCCTGTAATCCCAGCTACCCGGGAGGCTGAGACAGGAGAATTGCTTGAACCCAGGAGGCAGAGGCTGCAGTGAGCCAAGATTGTGCCACTTCACTCCAGCCTGGGCAACAGAGCGAGACTCTGTCTCAAAAAAAATAAATAAAGGGGGCTTGGGTAATTGGCAGAATGCTGCATATTAGTGGCGGGGAAAGGGGTTGAGTGTTTTGTTTTAATGGGCCTCTTACTCTCCTTGCAAACTAGCCATTGTACTTTCAGAGTGTAAATCTTTGGCTCACCAAATTTCAGCAATCTCTCAAATTCAGCTTTTGCTTTTCTTCCCACTTGCTCAAATATGTCTGTATTCTTTGTGCGTGCAAGTATCCCACGTGGGAGGGATTGATGAAGCAGATATTATTTCAGTTTTTATAGGGAGAAACTATTCCAGGAAGGATGGGGGTTACAGCACAAGTAGACAGTAGAGCCTGGAGCTGAGCCCTAGTTTCTTCTTCCTTTGCCCCCAGCTTTTGCATTTTCTGCCAGATGATTCTGTGGTCCTTACACTTTGGTTCCTAACTACAGATGCAAAAAAAACAACAACAAAAAACAAAAATACCACACACATGTAGATGGTGAGATAGATGGATATGTGGGCCTATACCAGATCAAATAAATCAGAATCTCTGAAGGTGAGGACAGGAACCACTACCTTATTCTGTGTTGGCAGAAGCAAACCTAAATCCAGGTATGTTCGCCATTTTTTTCCATCTGAAGAGGCAGTTTTTTGTTGTTGTTTGTTTTTTTGTTTTGAGACGGAGTTTTGCTCTTGTGGCCCAGGCTGGAGTGCAATGGCGCCATGTCAGCTCATGGCAACCTCCACCTCCCAGATTCAAGTGATTCTCCTGCCTCAGCCTTCCGAGTAGCTGGGATTACAGGCACCCGCCACCACGCCTGGCTAATTTTTTTGTATTTTTAGTAGAGACGGGGTTTCACCGTGTTAGCCAGGATGGTCTCAATCTCCTGACCTCGTGATCTGCCCGCCTCAGCCTCCCAAACTGCTGGGATTACAGGTGTGAGCCACCGCGCCCGGCCCCAGCCCAGTTTTATATAATGGAGTGTGTTTGTGATTTTTGTTTGTTTAAGCTTGAGCTCAAACTTTTGAATCAGCTAAACTTGTATTTTTTTTTTTTTTTTTTTTTTGAGACGGTCTCCCTCTGTCACCCAGGCTGGAGTGCAGTGGTACAATCATGGCTCATTGCAGCCTCAATCTCCTGGGCTCCAACAGTCCTCCTACCTCAGCCCCCCAAGTAGCTGGGACTACAGGCAGATGCCACCACGCCTGGCTAATTTGTGTGTGTGTGTGTGTGTGTTTTTCTGGAAAGGTGAGGTTTCACCATGTTGCGTAGGCTAGTCTCAAACTCCTGGACTCAAGCGATCTGCCCTTCTTGGCCTCCCAAAGTGCTAGGATTACAAGTGTGAGCCACCACACCCAGTCTTATCCCTGTATTCAAATTTGATATTTGCCCCTTGCTAGCAACTATCTCCTAGAGTTTACTGTGAGAATAAATGAAATAATGCATGTAAAGATAAATGTATGTAGTAGGCATGGAATCAATGTTACATCTTTCCTTTCTGCCTTCTGTATCATCTCTGAACTCAGGTCTGGGAATCCAGGTTTCTGGATTATTCTCTATGTTGTGATTGGAAGGTTGGGCAGAAGTCACTTGAGTAGATACGCAGTGGTCTGCAAGATGATCCCCACACTTTCCACCCTTCCAGAACGGTGAAGGAGGGAACAAGAAGCAGTTGCCCTTGCCCATCCCTGCCGACCTTACCCTGCAGCCTGCTTCATTGGAATGAGTACTTTTCAGGGGAGTTAGCCAGTAGTACCTGTGACCGTGGCTGGTGAATGCTCCTGTTTCTGCTTCAAGTTTCTCCTTGCTGTGAGAAGAAACCTGTGGAGGTTCTGGAGGACCAGATATGTGACTTGGTAGATCCCCGAGTGTGTTCCCAGGGGCATTGCCTCCTGCAGGAGCCAAGGAAACATAGAAGAGGCCCATAGGACTGGCGACTTTGGACCTAACAACTGCAAGCTGGTGGGACTGTGGCACAGGGGTGGGGCTGGCAAAGTGGGAACGTGATTCCGGCCGGTGATCACTTCACTGCTTGCCCTGGCTTGAAGCAAGTCTCAGTGGTTGGTCTCCAGAAACTCCGTGGAAATACTGCTAACAGGTTTTGGTCTTCTCCCACTTTCCTCTCCTTTTCCCTCTTTGTAGGGATGACGGTTGGGGTTTCTGAGCTGTAACCTGGTAGGACAGCTCTGGCAGTTGAAGTCCTGGTTATAATTTCTTCTAAACAGGAGATGAGGCTGAGGCCAACTCCCTGGCGTGGGGGAGTTGGTCCCCAACCTACTTTTTCAGCAGTTGGCCCTAGCCTGGCGCCCCCCATCCAGATGGGGCTTGTGTGTGGTCCTGGGTCCTGGGAAGCCACCTGTGGGGAGACTAGGTGTCAGGAGAAGGAGTTGAAGAACAAAGTGGATGAAAGAGACTTCTCCCAGCTCGCAGAAGATAGGGTACCAGGCCCCAGACGATTGATTCCTGAGTTTCTTGAAACCAGGCATCTCAGAGACATCTCTGACTGCCCTGCTGGGCTGGAGCTTCTGGGAGCAGGGAGGTAGAGGAGGGAGCTGGACTGGTGATGTGGGTGCTGGGACAGAATAGTGCCAGTCTCTCAGTGACTAGAGTCCCTGGTTTCTGCTTTTCCAGGGCAGCTGGGGCCTTGTGAAAATCAGAGAGGGAACACATGCGAGAGGAATGGAGAGCCTTGTGCTTGTGACTCAGAGATACCCAGACCAGGGTGGGGGCCTTGGGAGGGGACAACCTTGTGATGAGGGGGAACAAGAGCAAGAGCTGCAGGCAGAAGTCTGAGATGGGGGGTGTCACAGGGGCTTTTCTGAAATGTGAAAATGAATACATGGGCAGATTTTGCAACAGCACCCAGCCTGCTGTCTTCTCACACTTTGCTCCCCAGCCCCCGCCTGTTCCCCATGTCCCACCCTGTGCTTCCTCCCGTCTTTCAACCAGGCTCCTCTTCTGCCTCAGCCTTCAACTTTTCCTCATCTGGTCCCTTCTGTCCCATCCACACCCCCGTCCACTCTTTCCCGGTTTCCTCTGTTCTTTTCCCTGGTGCCCTGTTCATCTGTTTTGGTCTCTTTGGCTGCCTGCCCTGGCCCCCGTCCTTCTGTGCTTTAATGTGGGGCCCATGGGAACTGGAGTTCATAGCAAAACAGGAAGAGCCCGTGAGCAGGAAACTGGGAATGGGGCAGGGGGTGAATGACCAGCAGTAACCTCAGCTCCTTGCCTCCCACATCTGGACTGGAGCATCTGCAGGGTTCTCAGTCTCTCCCCTGTAGCCTACCAGCCCTGGCTGCTTCCATTCCAGCACTTCACTGGCCCGAGATGCAACAAGACAAGATTGTCCTGGACTCTGACACAGCAAAGGGACTGGAGTGAGGACATCTGGGTTCTGATCCCAGCCGGGCCACTAACTGTGTGGTCTTGGAAAAGGCCCTCACATTAGTTTCAGTGTTCTCTGTCAAATGGAGCTCAGGTTACTTACTCTGCTTTCCTCCCAGGGCTGCTCTAAGGACCAGAAAAGATAGTGAAGGGTTTGTGCTGTGTATGGAAACAAGTACAAAGTTCAAAATCCACTGAGTTAAGGCGATGGGAACACCCACAACTGAAAGAACTGGGAGGGTGATGACAACTCGTGCCATTTCTCGAACACTTACTGTGTGCCACACGTTGTGATACAATCTGTAGTCCCTCCCTCCTTCCGTCCTTCCTTCCCTCCATCCTTCCTTCCTTCTTTTTTTTTTTTTTATGGAGTTTTGCTCTTGTTGCCCAGGCTGGAGGGCAATGACGTGATCTCGGGTCATGGCAACCTCCGTCTCCCAGGTTTGAGCCATTCTCCTGCCTCAGCCTCCCGAGCAGCTGGGATTATAGGCATGTGCCACCACACCTGGCTAATTTTTTGTATTTTTAGTAGTGATGGGGTTTCACCAGGTTGGCCAGGCTGGTCTGGAACTCCTGACCTCACGTGATCCGTCTGCCTGGGCCTCCCAAACTGCTAGGATTATAGGCATGAGCCACTGCACCCAGCGTGATCTGTAGTTTCAATCTCACAACAACCTTGTGTGGTAAAAATGACTACTGTCCCTATGTTTTCTTTCTTTTTTTCTTTCTTTTTCTTTTTTTTTTTTTTTTTTTTGAGACGGAGTCTCGCTCTATCGTCCAGGCTGGAATGCAGTGGCACAATCTTGGCTCACTGCAACCTCCTAGGTTCAAGTGATTCTCCTGCCTCAGCCTCCCGAGTAGCTGGGATTACAGATCCGTACCACCATGCCTGGCTAACTTTTGTATTTTTAGTAGAGACGGGGTTTCACCATGTTGGCCAGGCTAGTCTCGAACTCCTGACCTCAAGTGATCCACCTGCCTAGGCCTCCCAAAGTGCTGAGATTACAGGTATGAGCCACCATGCCCAGCCTATTTATTTTTCAACATACCATTGCTGGCTCGAATATTCCTATTTTAAAGATAGGGAAACAAAGATTCAGAGACATTAAGTAACTTGCTCAATCAAGATCACATAGGTACTAAGAAGTTTAGGATTTGAACCCAAAATCTGAGCCCAGAGTCTGAACACTAAATCAACATGCTGAGTTGAAACTGACTACAGCAGTTGTGAGTGCGTGCCTGTAATGCTAGCACTTTGGAAGGCTGAGGTGGGAGGATGGCTTGAGCCCAGGAGTGTGAAACCAGTCTGGGCAACGTAGTGAGACCCCACCTCAAAAAAGAAAAAAAAAGGAATAATAAAAAAAATTGACTAGGGCTAACAAGTAGGGGATAGATGAGAATAATATTTTTCTTGTTATTCATTCAACAAATAGGAACACAGTACCTACTCTGTTGCCTCCTCTATGCCAGCCCTGTTTCAGGGGTTTTGGGGAAAATGAAATCAATAAAATATGATGTCTACTTTCCGGGATGGATTTCATGCCCCAGGCAACAGAGTGGGAAGAATGGCTATAGTCTCAGTAGCTGCTGGTTGGAGCCTGCCATCACTTCAGATAGGGTTGTTCCCCAGATGAGGCAACCTTCATACCTTCCCAGGTCCATCCTGGGCTGCCACCCGAGTTGCCTGCCTGCCTTCTGCCACCCCCCCACCCCTATCCCAGGCCTGCCATTGCTCATAGCAGATTTCCTACCAAAGGCTCTCCTGGCTTCCTCTCTTATCTGTGGCCCCCGCAGGGCACCCACTTTCAGAAACTCCCTGGAAGGCCCAGCACCTGCCTCTCTGCACCCCTGGATTTCTACCAGCTTGGCTGAAGCCTAGGGCTAGTGGGGAGAGCTTCTTGGCCTCTTCCCAGAGGCAAGGGAGGAGGAGGGAGGCTGGGAAAGCAGGCTGGGGCTCAGTGTCGCAATTCCGGGCCCTGCTGGGACCTTTGCTCCAAGAGGTGCCTATGGAAGGGAGGGAACACCGACTCTGGAGGCTGCTGGGATTGGGGTAGGGGTTCCTGGGAGGCAGTCCTTTTGCAAGAGCTGCTAAGAGCGCTGGGTAAGGAGAGGAAGGGGAGAGACATGGAACTTGGCAGGTCTGTAGCGAAATGCCACTGTTTTGACCAGGAGTAGGGGGTGGGAGTGGCGGGAGAGGGGGTGGCCGGCTGGGGAGGAGCCAGCCTGGTGGAGAAGCTGCCCTGTGGGCGGGGGTGAGGAGGGGAGGGCTGCGGTCATCAGGCAGGAAGGAGGGGTGGCCTGACCCCTCGGCAGTCCCTCCCCTAGCCTTTCCCCAAATTGCTACTTCCCTGGGGCTCCAGGTCCTGCTTGTGCTCAGCTCCAGCTCACCGGCTGGCCACCGAGACCTCTGGACAAGGAACTGCACCATCCTCTTCTCCCAGCAAGGGGGCTCCAGAGACTGCCCACCCAGGAAGTCTGGTGGCCTGGGGATTCGGTGGGTCTGCTCCTTAGCAGTGGCCTGGGGCTCTGTGTGTGTTATCTGGGGTGGGGTTGGCGAATGTCCTAAGGATCTTAGAAGGGGGTTTCTGGGGAGAAGTGAGGGGTGATGGTGATGGAAGCTTGGGAAAGGAACAGGACTCTGGGTCCCAGAATAACTCATGAGGGATTCGGGGGAGGAGGTCCTCTATGTGAATTGGGGAGATTCTTGGAGACAAGAGATTTGTGCTGGGACCCTGGAGAGTGGCATGAGCAAGGTTCTCTAATAAGCAGCGTGTTTCACTGGGTGGAGCGAGCTTCGATCCCGTCTCCTGGTCCTGCTCAACTTTGGCTGTCCTCGGTGTTGGAGGGGGAAGGGGCCCGAGAGAAGCAGGGCAGATGTACCCAAACATTCCCTGCTGGTTTGGAGGGGACTTTGGGGGAGAAAGGCTGGTACAGTGACTGGGAGCCCAGACTTTGGAGTCAGACGAGGGTTGGAGTCTTGATTCTACCGCCGCCTAACTGTGTGACCATAGTTACTTAATCTCTTTGAACCTCAGTTTGCTTATCTGTAAAATGAGGTTAAGAATAGTCCTGAGCTGGGAGCAGTAGCATGCACCTATAATCTCAGGTACTCAGGAAGCTGAAAGTTGATTGCCTGAGCCCAGTAGTTTGAGGCGATAGTGTCCCATTATTGCACCTGTGAATAGCACTGAGTTCCAGCCTGAGCAACATAAAGAGACCCTATCTCAAAAAAAAAAAAAAAAAAAAAGACTAGTCTTGACCTCAGAGGGATATTATGAGGAAAGCACATAAAGCGTTATAATAGGCTGGGCGCAGTGGCTCACTCCAATAATCCCCGCACTTTGGGAGGCCCAGGTGGGAGGATCCCTTGAGCCTAGGAGTTCCTAGACTAGCCTGGGCAACATAGGGAGAACCTGTCTCTAAAAAACATAATAGTAATATAATAAAGCCTTAGTACAGGCTAATATATGGCAAGTAAATATTAGCTGATATTGTTGGTATTGATAAAAGGGAGGATCAGGTGGAGAAGGGAGCTGAGGCCAGAAAGGAGGCCAGTTCTAGAAGAGTATAACCTGAGTCCTTCCTGCAGGACAGTGCCTTGGTAATGACCAGGGCTCCAGGAAGAGATGTCCGTGTGGCTGGGGGCCCCTGTGCCTGACATTCCTCCTGGTAAGCTTCATTCCAGCCCTCTCCCCTGAGCCCAGACCGCAGGCTCCTCGCCTCCCCGTAGGAATCAGTCTGCTTCATTACCTGCCTTCTTCCTTCCTCCAGAGAGCAGTCCAGATTCATTCTTAGTCGTGGTTGCCTCTCCCCCGGTTCCAGTGCCTGGCCCTTGCAGGCTCCCGCCCAGTCCTCCCCAATCTGGGTTTGCTGCTAAAGAGTTGGTCAGCTGAGTGCTTACCCTGCTCTGGCTTTGAAGAGTTTTATCTGATCTCTGAAATGCATACACTCCAGCCCCCCAAAGAGACGAGGGTTAACATCTTCATTTAAGGTCTTGAGATGTAAGAAACTACAAGTGACTAGTCCTAGCTAGAGCCCACACAGACGCTAGGGTCCCAAAGCCTGAGCTGGGACTTTGCTGCCCTCTAAGGGTGGGGATAAGTTTTCAGTTTCCCAGCTAGGACACTGGGCTATGGAGCGGGGATGGAGCCTGAGACCCCCATGTGCCTCTCCTTTGGAGCTCAGACTCTGCAGCGGAGCTGTGGAAGCCAGGTGCACAGGATGCAAGCAGCCAGACCCAGGGAGGCAACAGCCGCATCCTCAGAGAGGAAGCCAGGATGCCCCACTCTGCCACAGGCACTGCAGGGGTGGGGCTGGAGGCTGCAGAGCCCACAGTCCTGCTCACCAGGGCAGAGCCCCCTTCAGAACCCACAGGTGAGGAGCTTCTGGGTTTGGAGGAGGTAGGGGTCCAGATTCCAGGTCCTGGATCTGGAAGAGGTTCCTTGGGGGTTTTTACTTTATATGTAATCTCATGGTTAAGTCCAAAGGCTTTAGAGCTAACTAAATCTGACTGATCTAAGTGTGAATTCTGTCTCTACTTTAGGCCTTCCTGAGCCTCAATTTCCTTGTTTATAAAATGGAAAAAAATTATGTTTGTCATAAGGATCAGTGCATATAAAAAGCTCATACAGTACCTAGAACATAATGGCACTTGGCCAATGAGGGCTACTCTTCTCATAAAAGAGAGACTGGAGTTTGTATAATGAAGGGAATGAAGGTCACTGAGTGCCCAGGGCAGTGACTGAGTCAGGGAGAACATGAACTTTTTTCCTTGGGGGAGAGCATTGAAACACTTTCCTGTAACCAGAGATCCGTCCACAAAAGCGGAAAAAGGGGCCAGCCCCCAAAATGCTGGGGAATGAGCTATGCAGCGTTTGTGGGGACAAGGCCTCCGGCTTCCACTACAATGTTCTGAGCTGCGAGGGTTGCAAGGGATTCTTCCGCCGCAGTGTCATCAAGGGAGCGCGCTACGTCTGCCACAGTGGCGGCCACTGCCCCATGGACACCTACATGCGTCGCAAGTGCCAGGAGTGTCGGCTTCGCAAGTGCCGCCAGGCTGGCATGCGGGAGGAGTGTGAGTTTCTGGGGCTGGCTGGGGAAGAGGCTGAGGGGAAAAGAGGGGGCCAGGGTGTGACCCAGGACAGGTGCCTGAACTTGTAGGGGCCAACTGATCCCTAAGTATGGATTAAAATATATTTCTTGACCGGGCGCGGTGGCTCATGCCTGTAATCCCAGCACTTTGGGAGGCTGAAGCAGGTGGATCACCTGAGGTCAGAAGTCTGACACCTACCTGGCCAACGTAGTGAAACCCTGTCTCTACTAAAAATACAAAAATTAGCCGGGTGTGGTGGTGAGCGCCTGTAATCCCAGCTACTCAGGAGGGTGAGGCAGGAGAATCACTTGAACCCAGGAGGCGGACGTTGCGGTGAGCTGCGATCGCACCACTGCACTCCAGACTGGACGAGTGTGAGACTCTGTTTAAAAAAAAAAAAAACTTCTTGCATTTACCCAGTGCTGTCTGTTTTTCTGGAGCCCCAAACCGCCCCTTTTGCCCCATCCTTGCTTCCTGTCTCCTCATATTTGGTCCTGTCCTTAGGTGTCCTGTCAGAAGAACAGATCCGTCTGAAGAAACTGAAGCGGCAAGAGGAGGAACAGGCTCATGCCGTATCCCTGCCCCCCAGGGCTTCCTCACCCCCTCAAATCCTGCCCCAGCTCAGCCCGGAGCAATTGGGCATGATCGAGAAGCTGGTCGCTGCCCAGCAACAGTGTAACCAGCGCTCCTTTTCTGACCGGCTTCGAGTCACGGTACTTGACACACCTGGGGAGAGGCGGCTGCACCCAGATCACCAGTGGGCTTCTTGATGTCCGACTCAAAGCGCTTTGCCTTTTCCCTCCTGGGTAGCCTTGGCCCATGGCACCAGATCCCCATAGCCGGGAGGCCCGTCAGCAGCGCTTTGCCCACTTCACTGAGCTGGCCATCGTCTCTGTGCAGGAGATAGTTGACTTTGCTAAACAGCTACCCGGCTTCCTGCAGCTCAGCCGGGAGGACCAGATTGCCCTGCTGAAGACCTCTGCGATCGAGGTGGCTGGAGAAGGGCAAGGGATGAAGGGAGAAGCAGAATGGGATTGTCTGTGGGAGGGGCCTCCAGACATCGAGCTGGGAGAACCAAATCTGCTGGGAAGCAGGGATGAGGGGAATCGGCCTCCCTGGAAGGGGCTATGCTCCAAGACCAACCTTCCTAGTCCCCGTTTGAGGTCTGCTGCTTGTGTGCAGGTGATGCTTCTGGAGACATCTCGGAGGTACAACCCTGGGAGTGAGAGTATCACCTTCCTCAAGGATTTCAGTTATAACCGGGAAGACTTTGCCAAAGCAGGTGAGAACTGAGATCACACAGGGATTGGGGCTGGATGGACAAATGCTTCTTTTTTTATTTTTTATTTTTAAAAATTGAGGGCCAGGCGCGGTGGCTCATGCCTGTAATCCCAGCACTTTGGGAGGCCGAGGTGGGCAGATCACAGGGTCAGTAAATCAAGACCATCCTGGCTAACACGGTGAAATCCTGTCTCTACTAAAAATACAAAAAATTAGTCAGGCATGGTGGCACGCGCCTGTAGTCCCAGCTACTCGGAAGACTGAGGCAGGAGAATCGCTTGAATCCGGGAGGCGGAGGTTACAGTGAGCTGAGATCACACCATTGCACTACAGCCTGGGCAACAACAAAAAAAATTGAGATGGAGTCTCACTATGTTGCCCAGGCTGGTCCCAAACTCCTGGCCTCAAGTGATCCGCCTGCCTTGGACTCCCAAAGTGCTGGGATTACATGCGTGAGCCACCCACCATGCCTGGCCAAGGACTGTTTCTTTTTTTGTTTGTTTCTTTTTTTTTTTTTTAAGACAGAGTTTGCTCTGTCGCCCAAGCAGGAGTGCAGTGGCGTGATCTTGGCTCACTACAACTTCTGCCTCCCGGGTTCAAGCAATTCTCCTGCCTTCAAGCAATTCTCCTGCCTCAGCTTCTTGAGTAGCTGGGATGAGGTGCACCACCACACCCAGCTAATTTTTGTATTTTTAGTAGAGACAGGGTTTTACCATGTTGACCAGGCTGGTCTTGAACTCCTGACCTTAAGTGATCCACACACCTCAGCCTCCCAAAATGCTGGGATTACAGGCATGAGCAACTGAACCTGGCCAGGACTGGTTCTTTTTGTCATAGGCCCATAGTGACTACAGAGCCACAGGCCCAACGTTTGAGTGACTGGTAAGGGAAGGCTCCCCTTATTTTTTGAAGATGGAAAATTGGAATGCTGATAGGCTTCTCTCAGCTGCTCCAGATAGACCCCTGTCCTCTGTTGCTTTAGGTCAGTGGTTTTCAAAATGTATTCCAAGGAACCTGAGAGATATATGGAATGGCACCTTGGAGGAGAAACAGGGAGGCACAGGAAGTGAACTAATCTTCCTCACATGTGCTCTTTGGGGATCATGGGGGCTGATTTCCCCTACTCTTTTTTTTTTTTTTTTTTTGAGATAAGTTCTTGCTTTGTCACGCAGGCTAAAGTGCAGTGGCATGAACGTGGCTCACTGCAGCCTCAACCACCTGGGCTCCAGTAATTCTCCTGCCTCAGCCCCCCAAGTAGGTGGGACTACAGTCATGCATCACCATGCCAGGCTAATTTTTATATTTTTTTGTAGAGACTGAGTTTCGCCATGTTGCCCAGGCTGGTCTCGAAATGGTCTCGAACTCCTGAGCTCAAAGGATCCACCCACCTCGGCCTCCCAAAGTGCTGGGATTACAGGTGTGAGCCACCACACCCAGCCTCCCCTACTCTTTTTTTTTTTTTTTTTTTTTTTGAGATGGAGTCTCACTCTGTTGCCAAGCTGGAGTGCAGTGGCATGATCTTGGCTCACTGCAACTTCTACCTCCCGGGTTCAAGTGATTCCCCCGCCTCAGCCTCCCGAGTAGCTGGAACTACAGGCGTGCGCCCCTACGCTCAGCTAACTTTTGTATTTTTAGTAGAGACAGGGTTTCACTGTGTTGCCCAGGCTGATCTTGAACTCCTGAGCTCAGGCAGTCCACCCGCCTCAGCCTCCCAAAGTCCTGGGATTACAGCCATGAGCCACCACACCAGGCCCCTCCCCTACTCTTTTTCAATTACACTTTCTGATGAACTGGAACCATGGCATGGCAAACATGCCCAGAGGGGATGTACAATAAGAGCGAATGTTTCCATACCCATGCTATATCTGAAGTATTTTCTCCAAAAATTACTTCATACTGCGGCTCTCTAGCTGATTCTCGCTTGGGAGCTATGCAGAAGGGGTTTCTTCATATTCAACTATTGGTCATGTTTGTGTCATGAAAACTGGCCTGGGAAAGGACGGGAGGCTGAGGGACTTTTGGAGGGAGTGGAATTGAGCTTCAGCAGGAAACCAAGTAGCTTAACAACTGGGTGAGTGGGGCTCTAAAATATGGCTGATGCCCTGACTCCATTCTCAGGGCTGGTAGATCTGTGGCCAGGCCAGTCATCAAGCCTTCCCTGGTTTCTGACAACTCAGGTCAGCTCACGTGCCTCTTGCTCTCCCAACACAGGCCCACCCAATGAGCTTTCTAGGAAGGCCACCCTTCACTGTAGGGCATAATAGGGCTATGTTGGCACCTTTTGCCTTCTATAGTGCCCGGTGTGCTGCCCGGATGTGTTGGCACCTAATGGGGTGATTTAATGACTTTACCCAGCTTTAAAGCCCAGCCCTGCCCCCTCTTCCAAACCATTTTTTCCTCGATGGTTATTATCTCAGACCTTCTTAACCATGACTCTCCCCTCCTTCAGAATATCCTCCTTATGGAACCCTGCCCAGTTCTTTTTTTTTTTTTTTTTGAGACGGAGTCTTGCTCTGTCACCCAGGCTGGAGTGCAGTGGCTGGATCTCAGCTCACTGCAAGCTCCGCCTCCCAGGTTCACGCCATTCTCCTGCCTCAGGCTCCCGAGTAGCTGGGACTACAGGCGCCCGCCACCGCGCCCGGCTAATTTTTTTTGTATTTTTAGTAGAGACGGGGTTTCACCATGTTAGCCAGGATGGTCTTGATCTCCTGACCTCGTGATCCGCCCGTCCCGGCCTCCCAAAGTGCTGGGATTACAGGCTTGAGCCATCGCGCCCGGCCCCCTGCCCAGTTGTAAGATCTCTGTATTAGTTTGGCACTCGTAGACTCGTGCTATCTGAATCTGCACCTATTTGTAGATTTATTTATTTACTTATTTTATTTTATTTTTTTTTTTTTTGAGACGGAGTTTCACTCTTGTTGCCCAGGCTGGAGTGCAATGGCACAATCTCGGCTCACTGCAACCTCTGCCTCCCAGGTTCAAGCGATTCTCCTGCCTTAGCCCCCCGAGTAGCTGGGATTACAGGCATGTGCCACCACGCCTGGCTAATTCTGTATTTTTAGTAGAGATGAGGTTTCTCCATGTTGGTCACGCTGGTCTCAAACTCCCGACCTCAGGTGATCCGCTCGCCTCGGCCTCCCAAAGTGCTGGGATTACAGGTGTGAGCCACCGCGCCCGGCCCTTATAGATTTATTTATACAAGCAGTTTTGAAGTAATCATGCTTGCCTTTCATTTTTCATTTCGTGAGTGAGGTCTTGGGGAGAAGGAACTGGAGCTCTGTTTGTCACGTCTCCTCCTCTCTCTATCCACTACTATTTACTGCATGCAGTAGATGACTGGTGACACGGACTGAGCACATTTGAGGTGTTCATTCCATGGGCATCAGCAGACACTCACAGGTGCATTAGCCAACTATAGAACCTCCTCTTAATTTGTGTATAAAGGGGGCTGTTTGCCATACTTTGGGGCTCAAAACCTCACCAAGAAATGCTTTAGAAAATGGGGCTTGCCGCTGGGCGTGGTGGCTCACACCTGAAATCCCAGCACTTTGGGAGGTCTAGGCAGGCGGATCACCTGAGGTCAGGAGTTCGAGACCAGCCTGGCTGACATGGCGAAATCCCATCTCTACTGAAAATACAAAAATTAGCTAGGCGTGGTGGTGCACCCGTCCCAGTTACCCAGGAGGCTGAGGCAGGAGAATCGCTTGAACCCAGGAGGCTGAGGTTGCAGTGAGCCGAGATCGTGCCACTGAACTCCAGCCTGGGTGACAGAGCAAGACTCTGTCTCAAAGAAAAGAAAAAAGAAAAAGAAAATGGGGCCTGCCCATTAAATGGACTAACACACAACACTTGATAAACATCAGGGTGAAAGTACAGGAAGTGACTCACCAAGAAGCCTTGAATGGAAAAGTGTAGCAGATGGTTGCTAAAAGAAATCTGACAAAGCCTGAGGAACTGTGTAGGGTGCAGAGACTTTGACAATGTGTATGAGAGACATATTCTCTAGGTATCATGACTTTAACTCATGGTTTGTTGCATTTTAGTCTTCTCAGCAGGAAGACTGTTTCCATGAAAAACTGATTATTTATTGGCCGGGCGTGGTGGTTTATGCCTGTAATCCCAGTACTTTGGGAGGCCCAGGCAGGCAGATCACGAGGTCAAGAGATCGAGACCATCCTGGCCAACATGATGAAACCCTGTCTCTACTAAAAATACAAAAATTAGCTGGGCGTGGTGATGTGCACCTGTATTCCCAGCTACTCAAGAGGCTGAGTCAGGAGAATCGCTTGAACCCGGGAGGCAGAGCTTACAGTGAGCTGAGATTATGCTACTGCACTCCAGCCTGGTGACAGAGTAAGACTCCATCTCAAAAAAAAAGAAAAAAAAAAAAATATATATATATATATTTATTTTACAAGCACTTATGTGGTAGTTACCATATATGCCACATATTTATGAGATAGGTACTATTATTATTCCCATTTTACAGATGGGAAAACCAAAGCCCAGAGAGGTTACATAACTTACACAAGGTCACATTGCCTTATAAGTGGTAGAACCAGGACTCAACCCCAGGCAGTCTGGCACCAGAATCCACATCCTCACCCATACTGCAATATTCCCTCTAGGATGTGATACATGAAATGTATCTCTAGTGTTCAAATAAGTAAGGCCAATGCCAGTGAAAAACAATGCTTTTTTTTCCTTTAAAACAGGGTCTCACTCTGTCGCCCAGGCTGAATGCAGTGGTGTGATCAATCATGCCTCAATGCAGCCTTGACCTTCTGGGCTCAAGTGATCCTCCTTGAGTAGCTGGGATTACAGGTGTGAGCCACTGTGCCCTGCTGAAAAAGGATTCTTTTATTTTTTTATTTTTTTTGAGCCAGAGTCTTCTGTTGCCCAGGCTGGAGTGCAAGTAGCACGATCTCAGCTCACTGTAAGCTCCGCCTCCCAGGTTCAAGCAATTCTGCTCTTCAGCCTCCCACGTAGCTGGGACTACAGGTGCGCCACCACGCCCAGTTAATTTTTGTATTTTTAGTAGAGATGGAGTTTCACTGTGTTGCCTAGGCTGATCTCGAACTCCAGAGCTCAGGCAATCTGTCTGCCTCGGCCTCCTGAAGTGCTGGGATTACAGGGATAAGCCACCACATCCGGCTCTTTTTCTTTTTCTTTTCTTTCTTTCTTTCTTTTTTTTTTTTTTTTTTTTTTTTGAGATGGAGTTTCGCTCTGTCACCCAGGCTAGAGTGCAGTGGCGTGATCTTGGCTCACTGCAACCTCCGCCTCCCAGATTCAAGCAATTCTTCTGCCTCAGCCTCCTAAGTAGCTGGAAATACAGGCGTGCACCACCATGCCCAGCTAATTTTTGTATTTTCAGTAGAGATGGGGTTTTGCCATGTCAGCCGGGCTGAGCTCAAACTCCTGACCTCAGGTGATCCGTCTGCCTCGGCCTCCCAAAGTGCTGGGATAAAAGGCGTGAACCGCCATGCCCTGCTGAAAAAGGATTCTTTATAAACAAAAATAAGAGTTGCTTCTATTTCTAGAAATGTGGAGCCCTCAAGAATTTTAATAACAGAATTGGCGGGGAGTGGTGTCTGATACCTGTAATCCCAGCACTTTGGGAGGGCGAGCCGGGTGGATTGCTTGAGTCCAGGAGTTTGAGACCGGCTTGGGCAACATGGTGAAATCCTGTCACAACAAAAAAATAAGAATTAGCTAGGTGTGGTGGTATGCACCGGTAGTCCCAGCTACTAGGGAGGCTGAAGCGGGAGGATTGCTTGCGCCTGGGAGGTCGAGGCTGCAGTGAGCTGTGATCGTGCCACTGCACTCCAGTCTGGGTGACCAAACAAGACCCTGTCTCAAAGAAAAAAAACAAGAATACCAGAATTATTATCATGTAATTCAGCACCTCTTGTGTGCCAGACACAGCACTAAGTGCTCTGCATACTTTGTCACTGAACCATCCCAACAATTTTCTGAGATGGGTTTAGATATGATTCTCATTTCACAGATGAGGCTTAGAGGGGTTAAGACATTTGCTCAAGGTTACACAGCAAAGCCCTGTAGCCTTTTTTTTTTTTTTTTTTTAATGGAGTCTCCCTCTGTCACCCAGGCTGGAGTGCAGTAGTGCGATCTCGGCTTACTGCAACCTCCACCTCGCAGGTTCAAGTGATTCTCCTGCCTCAGCCTCCCAAGTAGCTGGGATTACAGGCACCTGCCACCACGTCCAGCTAGTTTTTGTGTTTTTAGTAGAGATGGGGTTTCGCCATGTTGGCCAGGCTCTTCTCGAACTCCTGACCTCGGGTGATCCGCCCGCCTCAGCCTCCCAAAGTGTTGGGATTACAGGCGTGAGCCACCGTGCCCAGCCCCGGTAAACTTCTTAGTGAGTTCCTAGTAGTTCTCTAAGGTAAGGCGCTGGAGGAGAGAAGGAAGTTCCTGCTGCTCCTGCTGCATGTGTCAGCCTCCCTTCTTCCTCCCCAGGGCTGCAAGTGGAATTCATCAACCCCATCTTCGAGTTCTCCAGGGCCATGAATGAGCTGCAACTTAATGATGCTGAGTTTGCTTTGCTCATTGCCATCAGCATCTTCTCTGCAGGTGTGGAGGAGGGGCAATGGGAAACAGCAAGAGACTTGCACCAAGGAGGGCTGCAGGCCCCACAGGAATCGGGGGGTGGCTTGGGAGGGTGGAGGCATTTGCTCTGTTATTTAGGGATGAGAGAGCTTGGCTGGAGCATGTCTCTATATTTTGGTTGCAACTTGGGGTATGGAACTAGACCCTGGCCAGACCTGCTTCTCAACTCTCTTGGTGACCTATAGACCGGCCCAATGTGCAGGACCAGCTCCAGGTAGAGAGGTTGCAGCACACATATGTGGAAGCCCTGCATGCCTACGTCTCCATCCACCATCCCCATGTGAGTCTCCCCATGGTGCCCCTTTTCCTCCTTCCCACACACAGGCCCATTCCCTGATACACCTACTTTCCCTTCAAGAATTTCTGACTGCATGGTGTGCAGACAACTCACCTCTCCCACAACTCCCCTACCCTTGCCCCGCTTCCCTGCAGACAGGCAAAAGCTGTTCTTGTCTCTCTCCTTTCCCCAGGACCGACTGATGTTCCCACGGATGCTAATGAAACTGGTGAGCCTCCGGACCCTGAGCAGCGTCCACTCAGAGCAAGTGTTTGCACTGCGTCTGCAGGACAAAAAGCTCCCACCGCTGCTCTCTGAGATCTGGGATGTGCACGAATGACTGTTCTTTCCTCATATTTTGTTTTCTGGGCCGGATGGCTGAGGCCTGGTGGCTGCCTCCTAGAAGTGGAACAGACTGAGAAGGGCAAACATTCCTGGGAGCTGGGCAAGGAGATCCACCCGTGGCATTAAAAGAGAGTCAAAGAGTTGGGAGTTTTGTGGCTACTGAGCAGTGGGGCGCCCTCTAACGCTGTGCTGTATCTGAAGACCACACTGATCCCACAAACGGATGGGCCTGGGGGCCACTTTGCACAAGGTTCTCCAGCGCCCTGCCCATCCTGCCTCCACCACTTCCTGTTTTTCCCACAGGGCCCCAAGAAAAATTCTCCACTGTCACTCTGTGGTATGGCCATAAATGTCTCAGCGCCGCCTCACTGATAGGTCTGGTACTGTTTGAACAGGAAGATCAAAATGAATACAAAATGAGAGAAACCAATGTCTGTATTGGGGGTGGGGACACGGTAGTAGAGGAGGAAGCCTGCGATCTTTAGGATCCGCCTCCAGGCTCAGAGGAGGGAGGGTCACAAGTGACAGGCTTGGCCGTGAGAGGGGGCCTCTTCTTACTAACCCCCACTGCGCCATATGAATAAATGGAATGCTGAGGCTTAGGCGCCCCCTTCCCCTGCTGGGATCCAGGTAGGATCCGGTTGCCTTTCTGCGGGGGAGGAGGAAGTGTTGGATTTCAGCGCTAAGGCCTCGGCGATGCACCTCACGTGCGTGTCTAGCATGCCGTAGTTTTTCCTTTGGCATCTGAAAAAGGCACAACCTGAAAGACCCAGAACCCAGTTTCGGCCCCCAGGTCCTTTGGGACAGGAAGAGAAGAGTCGTGTGGCCGCGAGGAGGCTGTTCTGCGGCGGGGCTGGCCTCGCGGACGCACGGGACTCCATCTCCCAGCGGGCGCCGCGGCGCTGCCACGCCCCCCTCCCCGCGCGCGCCCGGAGGAGGTAACCGCGGCCGCGCGCCCCCCTGCGCCCCCGCTGGCCAGGATTGGTAGGCTCCACCGCGGGACAGCCGGCTTGGGCTTCGAGCACCGCCAAAGCGAGTGAGGTGCGGGAGCAGGGGGATGGGGAGCCCGTCAGGAAGTCTCAGGGGCCGATTATCTTGGGAAGTGACTTTCAGAGGAATCCACATGTCGTCGAAATGGGCGCTATGACCCCGTCGGGTTAAAGTCTCTCTGAGCGACCCAAACAGAAGGTACTGCCGTGTGTCCTCCCCTTTGCACGCGACGGCGCTGGGTCGGCCTGGCGCGCCCTCCCGTGCCCATGGGCGCTAGACTAGGTGTGTGCGCAGCCGCTGTCTCCGGAGGTCGGCCCCGCCCCGCGGCGCTTGGCTCGGCGCAGCCCCGGCCCCCCGGGCTGAATGGTACGGCCCCGGCCCCGGCCTCCCCCTCCGCACCCCGCGCGAGTGGTGCGCGCCCCCCAGTGCAGACGCGGAACTGGCGCCCGTTCGGAGCGGCGCCGCGCTGGGGAGCGACTGACGCCCCGCTGCCGGGGACGTCGGTCCGGGCCTGGCCAGTCCCCCAGAGCTTGGGAGGTAGGAGAGTCTGGGCCGGTGGGGGTTTTGGGCGAGCGTCTGGGGACTCCGAGTGGGAGACGGGCTCTGAGAGGACACCGTGGCTCTTGGAGGAAGGGGTCTCTGAGGAGGCTCTGGAGGAGTGTGAAAGGGCGTGGGGCGGGGCCGGGGATGGGGGCGCCCCGGGCCGAGGAGGGGGCTCGGGCTACTGGGCTTGGTTCCTGCAGGGCGGGCGGCGCGGGTTCGGGTTCGGGTTCGGGGCGGGGGCGGAGGAGAACTGTCCAGCAGGTGAGGGGGCGGGCAGAGCTGGGCAGCCTTGGGGCCCGAGCCCGCACAGCGCTTGGCGGGTGTGCTTGTGCGTGTGCGTGCATGCGCCTTATTTTTGGCTGAAATTTGGAGAACCACGTTTGGTTCTCAATAATATTTTTTTGTTTTTTTAATTTGATGTTTCAAAATTGACTTGCTGGAGAGTGAGAACGCTATTTCATCTTTCTGCAGTCACTCTCCTCCCTATCCTCGTGTATCTACCTTCTTCCACCTTTCCCTGCCCTTCCCTCTACCCCAACCCTGCCAGCTGCCAGCCTCCTTGCTCCAGTTCTTCCGCACGCTGGACCAGTCCGTGCTGATGAGCTTGCAAGGTCACTGCCTGGGGAGGTAGAGGAGGGGAGGAGAGCCTCCTGTTGTGTTCACGTCAGCAGAGATGTCATATTGCTCTCTGGTTCCTGTGGTTTTACTGTGAGATCCTGTGCAAAATGAGGGACGAATCCAAAGGGTTGGTTAGCATGGCCATTTCTGCTGAAAAGACATAAATAACTTAGAAGTTTGTGAATCCTAATTCTACCTCTGGGTGAAGCTGATGGTGATGTCGGACTTCAGCAGACAGATATGCATTTTGAGCTTGATGCTTTTGGAATACATGAAGACAGGAACCAGAGGCTCTATGTTAGTAAATATGGTTGAGGCTACAGGCAAGAGTCGGAGCCTCGTTGGTTGTGAAGACAGAGTGTGAGTTGTGGGTGATGTTAGAGGGTTTAGTCTTTAGAGGAGTTAAAGATGTTAATCTTTGTGGGGAGGGGAGAGAGGAGAGAATGAGAAGAAAAATCTTAGTTATCTCTGCAGTCTGAATAACTGAAGGCAGTGGCTGCTGATTAGATGAATTCTGGCTAAAAATCGTATCCTACCCATAGCTAGAATAATAACAAGATCTCAGGGTCCTTGTGGCTCTGGAAGGAAATGATTGTGAGTGACTTGAGTTTCATCAGATAGTTCTCAGTGGATAGGGACTGAGATCCCTCCAAGGCTAGAGGGGCCTGATGCGTACTCAGTAGGAGGTGCTTCAGGCCTGATCTTTGAGATTTTGACTGGAGAGGACTCCTGGTTTTCAATATAAACATAGATTGCAAGGTGTAGCCTAGAGCTCTGGTTCTATAAATTTTGTTTTACTTTGAGATACTTTGGCTTTTGCTGTAGTCGTTTCTACACAGTTCTTTTTTTTTCGAATCCCACGACAGATTAACTACATAATTCTTTGTTAGAACAAATCATGCTTTTTACTCATATCCCATTTCATTTCTCTGTTTCTCTCCCCCTTGCATTCTGCTCAGGAGGAGCTGAGTGCAGCTCTGTTACGGTGCCCCACCTCCTGTAGTTTGCTCATGACTCTGTTGCAATTAGGAGAACCAAAGGGACCGTTTGGGTTTGTTAAGCAGTGGTGATACCTAGAAATGAATATACGGCGTGCTCGGAAACCTGGTGGTGTAGAGATATCAGTATCAAAAGTCAGAATTAGGACGGAGTACAAACTACAGACAGAGGAGGGAGAAGATAACCTAATTCTTAGCAGGTACTGTCAGTGGGAGAAGTGTCTCTAGGTTCAAGGGGAGTGAATTGTTATGGGCCTTGGCCGACTCTGGAGTAGCAGCTGCTAGCACTGTGCGGTCACCAAGCAGGGGAGGGGCTGTGGCTCTGCTATAAATAGTGCTGGGAGCCAGAGTCGCTATGGAGATAAAACTGAATCCTATTACCTGCAGGTCCTCTATTGGGAGCAAGGGAAAGGAGAAAGCAGTATTTTGAGGATTTGAGAGGTATTGCAAATAGGTCTTGTTTATTATTAGGTAGGGGAGAAAAAAGAACTACTCATTACCTAAACCAAATAGGGCCTTAAGCATCCAAGGAGTGTGTATGTCTGTATATATGGGAGTGCCCGCAGCAGCAGGTAAGGGAGTAGAGTGTGTGTGTGTATGTATATATATGATAATGGGTTTCTCTCTGTGTGCATTGAACAAGGTCTTAGGCCGCATGTAGAGCACAGAGGTAGAATCCTGGAACACTAGAAATACGAGAAAAGAACTGCTACTCATAGAAGAAATAGCCCTACTAGAAATAGCTGTGCAGCGGGGTGAAACGTTTTATTTAGAGAAGTGCATAGACACTTAAAAGGAAATAAATTACAATTAAGACCATGAAAGCTTTTCCTAATTTTAGAACATAGTTTAGAAATTTCTCTGAGCACCTCTCCCTCTCCCTGTCCTTGCAGAAATCCTAGTATTTCTACCTCTGATTCATAGCCTCTGTATTGTATAGTAGGACAAGGACTCATCTGTGTATGTTGTATTACTGATTCTGAGCCTAAGATCAAAATAGAGGGGAGATTATGATTCAGCACCAAGGGCAGAGCTAGTAGCAGTGGCCTCTGGGCTCCTTTCTTGCCTGAAGCGCAGAGAAAAGTGGTGCAGAGGAGGCAATTGGGCAATGGACATTTTCATTTGAGATCACATGAGGTAGAATAGCCAGCTGTTACTGTCTGAGCATGGTTAACTAGACAGTCTATGTGGTAGTGTCACATCAAGCTGAATACAGATTGTTGAAACAGAATAATTGCGTTTCCATCTAGACCTAGAAGTGCAGATTAGTGCTAGTTGAGGAGTCTGGTTTGATCCTGATCCACCCTGGAGGGATCCTGAGAGTGACTTCCATTTTTGTTACAATGACTGAGTCCAGATTAGACGGCCTAGGTCTGTTTTTCAGAAGCAGAGCCCCAGGTGTTAAGCTGGAAATGAAGTCACTGGTAGGGATAGGTAGGTGAACCATTATTTATCTACTTCTTTTTTTTTCTCGAGACGGAGTCTCACTCTGTGGCCCAGGCTCGAGTGCAGTGGCGTGATCTCGGCTCACTGCAGCCTCCGCCAAAGCGATTCTCGTGCCTCAGACTCCCGAGTAACTGGGATTACAGACGTATGCCACCACCTCTGGCTTTTTTTTTTGTATTTTTAGTAGAGATGGGGTTTTGCCATGTTGGCCGACTGGTCTGGAACTCCTGACCTCAGGTGATCCGCCTCAGCCTCCCAGAGTTCTGGGATTACAGGTGTGAGCCACCGTGCCCTGCCTATCTATTTTTTAACATTTTATTCTGTGAGCTCATAAACCTAGACACAAGGCTAGGCAAGTGTCAAGTTCTCCTATCATTAGTATGAAAGTGGAAGACCTTCTGACCTCTGCCCCTGGCCGGGAAGAAGTTGAGAGGGATGAGTCCCTTAGGCACAGCAGTGGATCTTATCAGTACTTTTTTTCCTATTAGACTTCGGTTTTCAGAATTCCTCCCGGGAATGCTGACTCCTTGCTTGGTGCCCTGATGCTTCTCTGAGATGAACTGATGAATTGGAACCATGGTGCAAAAGAAGAAGTTCTGTCCTCGGTTACTTGACTATCTAGTGATCGTAGGGGCCAGGTAACCAAGAAGAGATGGACTTTTGTCTTAACCTCTGGGATAGCCATAAAACCTGCAGTTGTTCCCCTCTCCAGTTTCCACGTTGCTTTGCATAGCTCATATTCCCCTGTTATTTTACCCTGATGGGAGTGTTGAAGCCAATAGGGAAACAGCAAAGTCAGGTGGATTGAAAGGAAAACCCTGCTCTTAACTAACATCTTTGTGATGTTGAGCAAATACACTCTTTATATCTCAGTTTTCTTATTTCGTAAAAAGGAAAAGTACTTTAAAAGCTCCTCCTCTGTGTATGCTTTTTTGGTAATTTATTAGCTAATTCACTTTAAAAGATGTTAATCATCTAAAGGTGCCAATGATAATTTTATTGTCAAAATCTCTTGTTGCAGAATAGGTGCCTTCATGACAGTGCAGACTTCACTTAGGCTACCAGCTCCATATGGCAGGCAGCACCCGTATTTTCCAAGGTGTTACAGTCAGGTTACTTTATCCAAAATAGCATCTTGAGCTTTATTCATCGACAGTGGTTAAAATGTGATAGCCCATTCCATCCCTTCAGGCTGCTGAATTTGTCTTTATGTTCTTCAGGCACCCGAGCAGTGACAGCGTGGCCCAGACTCCTGAACTGCTACGACGATACCCCTTAGAGGATCACGCTGAGTTTCCCCTGCCCCCAGACGTCGTGTTCTTCTGCCAGCCCGAGGGCTGCCTGAGCGTGCGGCAGCGGCGCATGAGCCTCCGGGATGATACCTCTTTTGTCTTCACCCTCACTGACAAGGACACTGGAGTCACGCGATACGGCATCTGTGTTAACTTCTACCGCTCCTTCCAGAAGCGAATCCCTAAGGAGAAGGGGGAAGGGGGGGCAGGGTCCCATGGGAAGGAAGGAACCCGCGCCACCTGTGCCTCAGAAGAGGGTGGCACCGAGAGCTCAGAGAGTGGCTCATCCCGGCAGCCTCCCAGTGCCGACTCTACCCCTGATGTGAACCAGTCTCCTCGGGGCAAACGCCGGGCCAAGGCGGGGAGCCGCTCCCGCAACAGTACTCTCACGTCCCTGTGTGTGCTCAGTCACTACCCTTTTTTCTCCACCTTCCGAGAGTGTCTGTATACCCTCAAGCGCCTGGTGGACTGCTGTAGTGAGCGCCTGCTGGGCAAGAAGCTGGGCATCCCTCGAGGTGTACAAAGGTACGGTTCACTGCTGCTGCCCAATGGGAGCATTTTAGAGATTCCATGTAATTGGTCTTTGAGGGGCATAGGAAATTTCCTCTGCAACTCAAGGTCCTTCAGACCTATGTAAGCATATTTAGAGTAAATATTTTTTCTTCTGGAGATGAAGTCTCGCTCTGTTCCCCAGGCTGGGGTGCAGTGGTGTGATCTCAGCTCACTGCAACCCCTGCCTCCTAGGTTCAAGTGATCCTTCTGCCTCAGCCTCCCAAATAGCTGAGATTACAGGTGTGTGCCACCACGCCCAGCTAATTTTGGTACTTTTAGTAGAGACAGGGTTTCACCATGTTGGCCAGGCTGGTCTCAAACTCCTGACCTCAGGTGTTCTATCCACCTTGGCCTCCGGAAGTGCTGGGATTATAAGCGTGAGCACCATGCCCAGCCAAGAGTTAATTTTTTTTTTTTTTTTTTTTTTGAAACAGAGTCTCGCTCTGTCGCCCAGACTGGAGTGCAGTGACGGGATCTCAGCTCACTGCAAGCTCCGCTTCCTGGGTTCACGCCATTCTCCTGCCTCAGCCTCCCGAGTAGCTGGGACTACAGGCGCCCGCCACCTTGCCCAGCTAGTTTTTTGTGTTTTTTAGTAGAGACGGGTTTCACCATGCTAGCCAGGATGGTCTCGATCTCCTGACGTCGTGATACGCCCGTCTCAGCCTCCCAAAGTGCTGGGATTACAGGCTTGAGCCACCACGCCCAGCCGAGTTAATCTTTACTAAGCAAAAGACTGCAGAGTTAAACCTCCTTCCAAAATTGTGTTTGGAGTAATGCTGTAATTTGATGTTTAATGGTGGTTAGGACAGTAAGTCTTACCCAGTATATATTTTTACATTTGCTCTTGCTGTTGTATATACCTTCTGGTCCTATCTGAGCTCAGAGACTGGGCTTTCCTAATGATGCTCCTTTTCCCGTTGTCATCGTTAGAGCCTCTGTGGTGCTACTGGGTTGCAGTGGGGTATCAGCTCCTGATGCTAATGTGTCTGGTTCCTGCTGTCTGCTTCTCAGGGACACCATGTGGCGGATCTTTACTGGATCGCTGCTGGTGGAGGAGAAGTCAAGTGCCCTTCTGCATGACCTTCGGGAGATTGAGGCCTGGATCTATCGATTGCTGCGCTCCCCAGTACCCGTCTCTGGGCAGAAGCGAGTAGACATCGAGGTCCTACCCCAAGAGCTCCAGCCAGCTCTGACCTTTGCTCTTCCAGACCCATCTCGATTCACCCTAGTGGATTTCCCACTGCACCTTCCCTTGGAACTTCTAGGTGTGGACGCCTGTCTCCAGGTGCTAACCTGCATTCTGTTAGAGCATAAGGTGAGAGGCCAGCTTCCTAGACCTTTCTAGGGGAGGAACTCTTAAATATGCCAGTGGCCAGATTATGAGCTCTTGGAGGACAGGGACTACATATTTTTCATCTTTTTCTGCTCAGGAGGTACCATGATGCCTGGTATACAGCAGGTATTCCGTAGATGTGGGTTGAATTAAGATACTGGTATCATGTGGGATGTATTCAGAGGGTTTACCATTCATTAGGGCTTATCTTTAATTGTACTGACCTAATTCTTTGGAAATATCAGTAGTTCTGTTTCATGAGTGGTCCTGGGATGGGCAGTACAAGAACTAGGAAGGTAAGGGAGTGATTTGCATATCTCAGGTGAGGGAGGATCACCATTGTGCCTGAATTGGGAGGTGGCAGGCATGGTGGGGCAGAGGGCAGTGCGAAAGGCAAAGCTGGAGCTGTAGGCATGGTGAATTGGAAACCAAGTTGTAATGTTGGAAGCTGTTTTCTTGTAAACCTTATTTTATGTTTTGGAGTGATTCTTACTGGATGGCTCATGACAGGTGGTGCTACAGTCTCGAGACTACAATGCACTCTCCATGTCTGTGATGGCATTCGTGGCAATGATCTATCCACTGGAGTATATGTTTCCTGTCATCCCGCTGCTTCCCACCTGCATGGCATCAGCAGAGCAGGTGAGTCTCAAGGCGTCTTCCGGCTTTGTCACCTCTGTCTTCCTGAGGGAGGAGGCCTAATGCTCAAAGAAGTTGTAAGTGAGTGCTGGTCCTCAATCCTTTGTCATAATTTATTTGTCTGCAAAATCTGACTGATTTGAACTGATCTGGTGGCAAAGCTTATGCAATTTGTAGTTTTTATTTATCACAACAAATGTTAATGACTGTAGGCTACTGGCCACACTGCCACAGTTGTTACGTAATACAGTAATTCCTCCTTATCTGTGGAGGATATGTTCCAAGACCCCCAGTGGATGCCTCAAACCACAGATGGTTCCAAACTCTGTAGATACTTTGTTTTTTTCTGTATATACATACTAATGATACAGTTTAATTTATGAATTAGGCACAGTAAGAGGTTAACAATTTCTCTTTGGGCATTTATTTGGTGTTTTTTGGAGACAGAGTCTCCATCCATCCCCCAGGCTGGAGTGCAGTGGCACAGTCTTGGCTCACTGGAGCCTCCGCCTCCCGGGTTCAAGTGATTCTCCTGCTTCAGCCTCCCTAGTAGCTGGGATTACAGGCACAGCCACCATGCCCGGCTAGTTTTTTGTATTTTTGGTAGAGACAAGGTTTCACCGTGTTGGCCAGGCTGGTCTTGAACTTTTGACCTCAGGTGATCCGCCTGCCTCAGCCTCCCAAAGTGCTGGGATTACAGGCATGAGCCACCGCGCCTGACCTCTTTGGACATATATTTGGCTTCTCTTTGGCATATCCCAATTGCCAGCATCAGTACGCTTGTGCTTTGGGGCCATTATTAAGTAAAATAAAGGTTACTTGAACACAAACACTGAGATTGTGCGACAGTTGACCTGATAACTGAGATGGCTACAGGTGAGTAGTGTATACAGCATGGATATGCTGGACACAGGGATGATTCATGTCTGGGTGGGACAGAGCGGGACAGCATGAGATTTCATCATGCTTCTCAGAACTATTGTCCTGGACTTCAGATATGATCAAGCTGCAATTTAAAATTTATGAATTGTTTATTTCTGGAATTTTCCTTTTAATATTTCAGACTGCAGTTTACCTCAGGTAACTGGAATCACAGAAAGTGAAACTGTGGATAAGGAATACTACTGTATACAAAAAAATGTACTATGTAACCTTTCAAAAAATCTGAAAAATTCTGAATTTTCAAATACATCTGGCCTCAAGGGTTTTGGAAGAGGGATTGTTTCTGCATTTCCTTATCTAGAAGAATCCGGACTTGATAAGTGCTCGTGATAGGTTTTGTCTTTGTTTCTCACCTTCTTTATCGTTTCCACAGCTGCTGTTGGCTCCAACTCCGTACATCATTGGGGTTCCTGCCAGCTTCTTCCTCTACAAACTGGACTTCAAAATGCCTGATGATGTATGGCTAGTGGATCTGGACAGCAACAGGGTGAGGTTCTTCGCTGAGGCATTGTAGCGTCTGGAGGAGGATTGCATTCTAGACCCAGTCCTGGGATATGTGTTTTTCTAGATTCCTTTCAGGAACGTTCTAAGTTGTTGGATAATTTCTATTGTGAGACTTATTGAAAAATTTTTTTAAATGCTCCTTTTACCTTATTGGCCAAATAAGCCCTTTGTTAGGTCTCAGAGAATTTTAGGATTTATTTTTGCCAGAATTAAGTGGTGCCTCCACCATATCCAAGAGCAGTCAGACAGTTGTGATCTGAAGACCATTACATGTGGTATAGATCATCTCTTAATGGTTTCCCTGGAGTATAGTTTCCAGTAAGAAACTGTCTTTCAGTGCAGGCTTAATGAATTATTTGACCATTCTGCAATGTGAGTATATTCAAACTTTGGTGGGAAGCCCTTATGTGTGTTCATTGTAAAACTTTAAAAAAATAAAAATAAGCGTAAATGAAGTAAGTGAAAAGCAAAACCGTAATCTTTTTATTTAGTGATAATAACCAATAGCATTAAGGTATATTTCCTTTCAGATGCATATGTATGTCATATGTGTGTGTACATATCTTATTGTGTAGTTATATAACGTGTGTTCGTTTATATAATAATACTGTATATACATCCTCTTATTTTTATTTACCCTGTGTAAGAGAAATTCCTGAGCAATAAACTCTAAGGTCACGTCTTTTATCATTTCTCTGGTGCAGGTGATTGCCCCCACCAATGCAGAAGTGCTGCCTGTTCTGCCAGAACCAGAGTCACTAGAGCTGAAAAAGCATTTAAAGCAGGTACGTGAAGAATGAAGGAAAGAGAGGGGAGTAATAGATGCTGTGGGGTTCCTATAGGAAGACAGCTGTTCTCAGAGCCAGTTTCCTATCAAACTTCAAATGGAGTAGTTTTCTTCACCCTGGATGGGCTTAAGAAAAGGGATATCCCGAGCCGGGCGCGGTGGCTCAAGCCTGTAATCCCAGCACTTTGGGAGGCTGAGACGGGCGGATCACAAGGTCAGGAGATCGAGACTATCCTGGCTAACACGGTGAAACCCCGTCTCTACTAAAAAAATATGAGCGCCGCGCCAAGCTCGTAATCCCCAGCATCTTTGGGGGAGGCCGAGGCGGATCACGAGGTCAGGAGATCGAGACTATCCTGGCTAACACGTGAAACCCTCACTTACCTAAAAAAAATACAAAACTAGCCGGGCGGCGGTGGCGGGCTTCTGCAGTCCCAGCTACTTGGGAGGCTGAGGCGGAGAACGGGCGTGAACCTGGGAGGCGGAGCTTGCAGTGAGCCGAGATCAAAGGCCACTGCACTCCAGCCCGGGTGATTACAGCGCCGGTGACTCCGCCCCGAGACATGCTGCGGCTCGTCATCCAGCATCTTCTTTGAGGCCGAGACGGCGGACGACGAGAATAGACGACTATCTCGGTTATCAATGGAACTGCCTTGCTTCGAAGAAATACAATATGCCGGCGAGGGGAATAGCGCTGGTCCTTCAGTTACCGGGAGGCTGAGGCCGAATGGCGGAATGTGGAGGTAAGCAGAGTGAGCTGAGATCGACTGACGGTCTCCAGCCTGGCGACAGCGCGAGACTGCTCTCAAAAATACAAAATTATCGGCCAGGTGGCTGGGCTTCGTGGTCCCAGTTACTTTCCGGGAGGCCGAGGCAGGAGAATGTGGAGGCGGAGCGAGTGAGTTGAGATCTGCCATTGCATCTCCAGTCACATAGAGCCAGACTCAGTCTCAAAAAAAAAAAAAAGAAAAGGGATATCCCATTTCTGGGTGGCAGAGTGAATCTCTGGTTTTGATTCCAACTCATTTTATGCCTTACTATATTCTAATGCTTATTATACTGTATAAAAATAGCCTCACTGTTCAGAGCCTTTTGTAAGTGCTAATTTCTAAGTGGCCTCAGAACATCTTCGGGCCTTTTTTTTTTTTTGAGACAGAGTCTTGCTCTGTCGCCTAGGGCTGGGAGTGCAGGAGCTGATCTCAGCACTGCAGCCTCGGCCTCCGGGTTCATGCGGCTCCTCCTGCCTCAGTCTTCCCAGCAGCTGGGACTACAGGTGCACGCCACCACGCCCAGCTAACTTTTTTTGTATTTTAGTAGAGATGGGCTCACCTGCAGCAGCTGCCAGGATGGTCTCAATCTCCTGACCTCATGATCCACCCACTTCATCTTCCCAAAGTTCTGGGATTATAGGCATGAGCCACCATGCCTTGCCGATTTTCTCAATCTTGTTAGGTGGAAGTTAGTAGTGTGGACCATCTGGCTGCTTTTATATCATCTTCTAGAGTTGATCCTGAGGTTCCTTTCTTCAAAAATTCCTTTCTTTGGCAGGGCATGTTGCCTCATGCCTGTAATCCCAGCACTTAAGGAGGCCGAGGTGGATGGATCACAAGGTCAGGAGTTTGAGACCAGCCTGGCCAATATGGTAAAACTCCATCTCTATTAAAAATGCAAAAATTAGCCGGGCGTGGTGGCGGACGCCCGTAGTCCAGCTGCTCGGGAGGCTGAGGCAGGAGAATCACTTCAACCCAGGAGGCAGAGGTTGCAGTGAGCCAAGATCGTGCCACTGCACTCCTGCCTGGGCCACAGAGTGAGACTATCTCAAACAAACAAATTCCTTTCTTTGAGTAATTCCTCACATCCATTTTGTATTGATTTATTTTCTTCCTCTGCATGCTGAACACAGTACCTGAAGGTAACACATGACAAAGCTTGATTCCCTTCCCCTGCCTTATGTCTTGTGTAGAAACACCAGTAGATAGCACTGTGTTTATTTTTAGGACTCCCTGCTCTCATTTGAAGGGCGTTTAGAAACCTTTTTCTGTGTTGTCTAAAGTACTTAGTAGTACCTCTAGATGCTATGTTTGGGTTTAAATGGGTCATTTTGTATCATCCCTCTCACCTCAGTTGCTTCATCACTGCTGATATAATGTGATACCTTGTTACTGCAGAGTCTAGTGGGAATTTTAAGTCCTGACCCCGTGATCCGCCCGTCTCGGCCTCCCAAAGTACTGGGATTACAGACATGAGCCACCGCGCCCCGCCAGGAATTATATTTTAAATATTTGAAGGAGCTAAGATCCTTGGACTCATTGATCCTGTGTTCTAACTCCTGCTATTCAAAGTGTGGTTTATGGACCAGCAACATTAGGATCACTTGGGCTTGTTAAAGTGCAGGATCACTCCAGGCATATTGAATCGGGATCTGCGTTTTGACAACCTCCCCCAGTGATTTCTCTCCTCCCTCACATTTGAGAAGCACTGCTGCTCTCGACCAGTGGTCTTCACCCTGCCCCATTGAGCCTCTGAGGGGCCTTAGCTTGGGATCCCTGAGCATGTGAGGCTCTGCTTCCTGTGTCCTTCAGAGCAGCTATGTTTTCAAATTTCCATTCTGTATAGTTTCACATAGATTCCAATTTTAAAAAACATTTAATGACTATAATAATTTTGCAAACAACTGTCCTGGACTTCAGATAAGATCAAGTTGCCTTGAGCTAGGTTGTCTTAAGATGGAGAGCTACATATTTCAGACTGTTTTCTAAAGGCTAGAGTATTGGGATTTTTGTTTCAAAAATGAAAGGTCTGAAATGGGTTGACCATGATTTGCAAATTAGCACTGTTCTTTGTTGCAGAACTTTTTGACCAGAGAATACGAGGTAGAAGACTTTAGGAAGGCTCTTTCCTTGGAGTTGAAATTGGCTAGCTGCCCAGGAACGTGCCTTGTATAAGGAATTTTCTTGTTGTTCCACAGGCCTTGGCCAGCATGAGCCTCAACACCCAGCCCATCCTCAATCTGGAGAAATTTCATGAGGGCCAGGAGATCCCCCTTCTCTTGGGAAGGCCTTCTAATGACCTGCAGTCCACACCGTCCACTGAATTCAACCCACTTATCTATGGCAACGATGTGGATTCTGTGGATGTTGCAACCAGGTAAGACCAAGCCGACTATGTAATCACAAGTTCTTAAATTGATCTCTTTGCTCTCTTTTTTTTTTTTTTTTTTTTTTTTTTTTTTGAGACGGAGTCTCGCTCTGTCTCCCAGGCTGGAGTGCAGTGGCCGGATCTCAGCTCACTCACTGCAAGCTCCGCCTCCCGGGTCCACGCCATTCTCCTGCCTCAGCCTCCCGAGTAGCTGGGACTACAGGCGCCCGCCACCTCACCCGGCTAGGTTTTTTTGTATTTTTTAGTAGAGACGGGGTTTCACCGTGTTAGCCAGGATGGTCTCGATCTCCTGACCTCATGATCCACCCGTCTCGGCCTCCCAAAGTGCTGGGATTACAGGCTTGAGCCACCGCGCCCGGCCTGATCTCTTTGCTCTCTAAGTGACCTTAGGGCCGACTATTTCCCTGAACCAGGGTTTCTGTTTTTTTTGAGATGGAGTCTCACTCTTGTTGGAGTACAATGGCATAATCTCAGCTCACTGCAACTTCCACCTCCCGGGTTCAAGTGATTCTCCTGCCTCAGCTTCCTAAGTGACTGGGATTACAGGCACCTGCCACCACGCCTGGCTAATTTTTATATTTCTAGTAGAGACAGTGTTTCACCATGTTGGCCGGGCTGGTCTCGAACTCCTGACCTCAGGTGATCCGCCCACCTCGGCCTCCCAAAGTGCTGGGATTACAGTCGTGTGCCACCGCACCCAGCCCAGGGTTTTTTATATATAAAATATGTGCCATATTTGGTTGTGATTTTCCACCTTGGTAAAAGCAAAGTGAAGAAATAGTAAACCACGTGCTCAGGATGAATAGGGGGCTGATGATTCTTTTAAGATATCTCTCCCTGGCCGGGCGCGGTGGCTCACACCTGTAATCCCAGCACTTTGGGAGGCTGAGGTTGGCGGATCGCGAGGTCAGGTGATCGAGACCATCCTGGCTACCACAGTGAAACCCCGTCTCTACTAAAAATACAAAAAAAATTAGCTGGGCATGGTGGCGGGTGCCTGTAGTCCCAGCTACTCGGGAGACTGAGGCAGGAGAATGGTGTGAACCCAAGAGGCGGAGCTTGCATTGAGCCAAGATTGCGCCACTGCACTCCAGCCTGAGCAACAGGGCCAGACTCTGTCTCAGAAGAAAAAGGTGTCTCTCCCCTTGGAAGCCTGTTAAGTGATGGCTTTGGGAGGTGTTCTGAGACTTTGGATCATGGGAATCCTTACCTACAGGGCATGGGTCTCAAATTATCTCATCATCTGCTTCCCCAGGGTCGCCATGGTACGGTTCTTCAACTCTGCCAACGTGCTGCAGGGATTTCAGATGCACACACGTACCCTGCGCCTCTTCCCTCGGCCTGTGGTAGCTTTTCAAGCTGGCTCCTTTCTAGCCTCACGTCCCCGCCAGACTCCTTTTGCCGAGAAATTGGCCAGGACTCAAGCTGTGGAGTACTTTGGGGAATGGATCCTTAACCCCACCAACTATGCCTTTCAGCGAATTCACAACAGTGAGTCCACCTGCCCTCTGCTCCGCTCTGCCTTCTGCCTCTGTCCTCTTGATGGACTTTGATTTTTCCTTTGCTCATCTTTGACCTGTGCCTTCTGTCCTTGCTCTGCTTTAGACTTTTTCCTGCCCTTCTTTCAGGCATTGCTTGCCTTTTTTTCCTTGCTGCTGACTTTCTATTCTTTTCCCTCATGGGGTAGATATGTTTGATCCAGCCCTGATTGGTGACAAGCCTAAGTGGTATGCTCATCAGCTGCAGCCTATCCACTATCGCGTCTATGACAGCAATTCCCAGCTGGCTGAGGCCCTGAGTGTACCACCAGAGCGGGACTCCGACTCCGAACCTACTGATGATAGGTGAGCATCCTTAGGGTAGCAAAAAGGTTTTTAAGGTGAAGAGGCTCTCACTAGCCCTTCTTTAGCACAGAAGAGGCAATCTCATAGGCTTCCCATATCAGTATTTTTTTTTTAGTTTTATTTCTTTATTTTTTTTCATGTGTGACAGAGTCTTGCCGCTCTGTCACCTAGGCTGGAGTGCAGTGGTGCCGTCTCAGCTCACTGCAACCTCCGCCTCCCAGGTTCAAGTGATTCTCCTGCTTCCGCCTCCCAAGTAGCTGGGACTACCTGGCTAATTTTTGTATATATACATTTTTTGAGATGGAGTCTCGCTGTATCTTCCAGGCTAAAGTGCAGTGGCATGATCTTGGCTCCCTGCAAGCTCCCTCTTGGGTTCAAGCGATTCTCTTGCCCCAGCCACCTGAGTAGCTGGGATTACAGGCACATGCTATCACGCCAAGCTAATTTTTTGTATTTTTAGTAAAGACAGAGTTTCACCATGTTAGCCAGGCTGGTTTCAAACTCATGCCCTCAAGTGATTCACCTACCTCGGCCTCCCAAAGTGCTAGGATTACAGGCGTGAGCCACTGCGCCCGGCTACTTTTTGTATTTTTTGTAGAGATGGTATTTCACCATGTTGGCCAGGCTGCTCTCAAACTCCAGACCTCAGGTGATCAATCCGCCTTAGCCTCCCAGAGTGCTGGGATTACAGGCGTGAGCCACTGTCCCAGCCCCCATTATCAGTCTTTATGCTTTGGTTGACTGTTTTTCTTGGCTTCCTTATTTGATTTGTACCCTGGCCTTGCATTCAGAGTGCTCCCCCTTTTATTTTTCCTAGTGCTGATTACAGGTGTTCTCCCTGCCCCTTTCTGTTTTGTTTTTTATGCAATTCACTCTGCAGTGGCAGTGATAGTATGGATTATGACGATTCAAGCTCTTCTTACTCCTCCCTTGGTGACTTTGTCAGTGAAATGATGAAATGTGACATTAATGGTGATACTCCCAGTAAGTGTGCTTAGGGAGATTGGCCAGCCCTGGGCAGGGGTTGGGGGTCTAGGGATGGGGTGGTCTCTACCTGCCTCCCTTGGATTTTGGCAGATGTGGACCCTCTGACGCATGCAGCACTGGGAGATGCCAGCGAGGTGGAGATTGACGAGCTGCAGAATCAGAAGGAAGCAGAAGAGCCTGGCCTAGACAGTGAGAACTCTCAGGAAAACCCCCCACTGCGCTCCAGCTCCAGCACCACTGCCAGCAGTAGCCCCAGCACCATCATCCACGGAGCCAACTCTGTAAGTGAGGAGTAGTGGATGAGTGAGAACCATGGCCTGGGATGTGGGCCTCATCTATTAGGAAAGCCAGGCTGTAGCTATTCATTTGCTTCTTCTCACACAATTTTCTCATCTTCCTCTTCATGGGCCCTCGAGCTTAGAGCCTAAGAGACCTAGTTTTGACCCCAAAAGGAGTTCATCAGGCTTTGTTCAGGGTACAGCTGTGATCTCCCTTATATAGTTTGTGGGGACAGAGAACAGGTGCCACAGAGATCGTTTCCCACACATTCCTTAGGCTAGAAATCTGACAGGCCTGGTCCAGCGCTGCCAAACTGGGATTACAGGAAGGTACCATTGGGCACCAGCTAACCACTTTTAATTTCATGTGGCCTTCAGGAACCTGCTGACTCTACGGAGATGGATGATAAGGCAGCAGTAGGCGTCTCCAAGCCCCTCCCTTCCGTGCCTCCCAGCATTGGCAAGTCGAACGTGGACAGACGTCAGGCAGAAATTGGAGAGGGGTCAGTGCGCCGTCGAATCTATGACAATCCATACTTCGAGCCCCAATATGGCTTTCCCCCTGAGGAAGATGAGGATGAGCAGGGGGAAAGTTACACTCCCCGATTCAGCCAACATGTCAGTGGCAATCGGTGAGAGCCTGGGGATCCCTTCTAGATGGGTGACTGAAGGACCTCACCTCAGTGGACCCTGGGCGAGGGTTAATCAGAAAGTCTAAGTCTGAATGCTCTCGTGGTCCTGCCATCCCCAGAGGGTGGTGTTTTGATCCAGGGGTTTAGGAATTACAGGAAGGGAGCAGCAGCTGCAGTGTAGCATAAGGCTCATACTCCCAAGGTCAAGTACCCCTGCCTGGGGCTCATAGGTGCCACTGTGCATTCAAGGGCTCAAAAGCTGCTGCGGCCCAACAGCTTGAGACTGGCAAGTGACTCAGATGCAGAGTCAGACTCTCGGGCAAGCTCTCCCAACTCCACCGTCTCCAACACCAGCACCGAGGGCTTCGGGGGCATCATGTCTTTTGCCAGTAAGTGCCTTCAGCTGTCTCTCTCATTCCTGTGTTCCATTTTCTCTACAGCAGAGCCTGACTATCGCAAATGTTGTTTAGAACTTCACATGTAGGGCTAGGTTAGCATTAGCAAGCTCTAATTCAGTCATTTGGGTGATACTGAATAAGGTGTTTTCAAGTGAGGGCAGTAAAGGACAGGGACAGATTAGTCATTATCATTATGCCTGGTCGTTTCAGTCTATTTCAGGTAAGAGCTGGATGGGTAACTGGAAAACAGGCAGTAAATTCAGAATCACACACTTGTACTTATATTTAGTGGAAATACTCTGGTCAAATTTGATTTGAGTCTATATCTGGTATCTTCTTTGCCTCATAACGGACTCTTCCATGAATGTGCTTTGAAATTGATACGAGATTGAATTTTGTGCTTAGAGAGTATTTCCAGCAGTGTGGGGTGGTATCAGTTAAAGATTGAAGACAGACTATGGACTAGAGAGAGCCAACGTCGAGGATCCCTGTTATCGTGAGTTTCTTCAGCAGCCAGGGAGGGGCAGTGCCAGCTTCAGACCAGAAGCCCGTTAACTGCCTGCTTTCATGCTGTGCAGCAGTAGATGAGAGACTCGGATATTATCATGTGAGGTGGACAGAGAAAGCTGTTACTGGGTTTTGGCTGCTCCTGGCAATGGCTCCATTGTTTGCCTGGAGTTAGACTTGATCCTTTCTAAGACAGATCAGAGATGATCTGATCCATCAAACTGGGATTGTGTTTGGAAAGGAGGGAGGTGCAGATGCTGATAGTCATTAGTCTAATGCTTTGATTACTTACTCTGCCAAGTCATCACTCTCGCACCCTCCCCTTGATAGGCAGCCTCTATCGGAACCACAGTACCAGCTTCAGTCTTTCAAACCTCACACTGCCCACCAAAGGTGTCCGAGAGAAGGCCACACCCTTCCCCAGTCTGAAAGGTAACTACAGCCTTCCTTTTGCCAAGCCAGGTTTCTCCGGGAGATATTTCAGGCTGTGGGTTCATGTCAGGAGCCCTGTGTCTGGTGAATCCTTTGACCTGGTTGTCATCCCTCATGTTGCTCCTCATGGCTTTCACTGCACATCTTGGGCTCCGATGGTTGTCAAATGGAAACCATCTTCGTAGCTAGAGAGGGCCCTGTTATGTCATTTAGGACAATGGCAGCTGTGGGATTACTGCTGCTTCTCGGGAGGACCCTGTCAGGGTACGTGATTAACATAGGGATCATCAGCCGCCTCCAGTCGTCTGCTGGGTTGCCACTGCATGAACTTAGGACAAACTCCATGCCAAGGAGCTGGCCCACCAGAGAATGGTTATGGAGAGACTGGCAGCATTTATAGAGCACAGCCTCTCACCTCTCACGCACTCATAAGCCTGTCAACCCAGGGCTTGTGAGCGCGCCAGGTAGTATTTGTTAGTTTCTAGGGGCAGTTAAGACCTTATTTGAAAGCCAGGCGCAGTGACTGACACCTGTAATCCCAGCACTTGCACTTTGGGAGGCCAAGGCAGGTGGATCACAACGTCAGGAGATCAAGACCATCCTGGCTAACATGGGGAAACCGCATCTCTACTGAAAACAAAAAAAAATTAGCCAGGTGTGGTGGTGGGCGCCTGTAGTCCCAGCTACTTGGGAGGCTGAGGCAGGAGAATGGCGTGAACCCGGGAGGCGGAGCTTGCAGTGAGCTGAGATCATGCCCCTGCCCTCCAGCCTGGGCGACAGAGCAAGACTCTATCTTAAAAAATAAAAAGACCTTATTTGAATTTGGCTTGTGCCATCTGACAGTTTCAGGGGCTTTTCTGAATTTGATTTTTTTTTTTTTTTCCTGAGACAGAGTGTCACATCCCAGGCTGGATAGAGTGCAGGGTGGCGATCTTGGCTCACTGTAACTGCTGCCATCCAGGCTCAAGTGATTCACATGCTTCAGCCTCCCGTGTAGCTGGAATTACAGGCACACGTCACCTCGCCCAGCTAATTTTTGTATTTTTAGTAGAGATGGGGTTTCACCATGTTGGCCAGGCTGGTCTTGAACTCCTAACCTTGAGTGATCTGCCCACCTCGGCCTCCCAAAGTGCCAGGATTACAGGTGTGAGCCACCGCACCTGGCCTGATTTTTTTGTTTTCTCTGGATGGTGTGCCGAAATATTTAACTGTGGTAGGAAGTGCAGTGAGAAGCCACCTCATGTATTCTATTTTTTTTTTTTTTTGAGACAGAGTCTTGCTGTGTTGCCCAGGCTGGAGTGTAGTGGCGCAATCTCGGCTTATTGCAAGCTCTGCCTCCTGGGTTCACGCCATTCTCCTGCCTCAGCCTCCCGAGTAGCTGGGACCTCAGGCGCCTGCCACCAGGGCCAGCTAATTTTATGGTTTTTTTTGTTTGTTTGTTTGTTTGTTTTTGAGACGGAGTCTCGCTCTGTCACCCAGGCTGGAGTGCAGTGGCCGGATCTCAGCTCACTGCAAGCTCCGCCTCCCGGGTTCACGCCATTCTCCTGCCTCAGCCTCCCAAGTAGCTGGGACTACAGGCGCCCGCCACCTCGCCCGGCTAGTTTTTTTGTATTTTTTAGTAGAGACGGGGTTTCACCGTGTTAGCCAGGATGGTCTCGATCTCCTGACCTCGTGATCCGCCCGACTCGGCCTCCCAAAGTGCTGGGATTACAGGCTTGAGCCACCGCGCCCGGCCAATTTTATGTATTTTTAGTAAACACAAGGTTTCACTGTGTTAGCCAGGATGGTCTCAATCTCCTGACCTCGTGATCTACCCGCCTCGGCCTCCCAAAGTGCTGGGATTAAAGGCGTGAGCCACCATGCCCAGCCAACCTCATGTATTCTTTAACTGACCTCTCATTCCTATTGGTAAAAAATGTCAGGTTACTTGGGTGCAGTAGCTCACACCTGTCATCCTAGCTACTTGGTAGGCTGAGGCAGGAGGTTCACTTGAGCCCAGGAGTTTGAGGTACAGTGAGCTATAATTAGGCCAGTGTACTCCAGCCTGGACGACAGAGTGAAACCCTGTCTCTAAAAGAAACCAACAGAAACAAGCAAATAACATTGTCAGGAGTCTAAGGCATGTTCTTAGGTGGTGATGGGAACATTGGATAAATGGGCAAAGGGACATCAGAGCTGGTAGTGTAAGAAGCGAACTAGCACTGCCAGGGAATCCACATGTGGCCGAGTAGGCTAGGGATGGAAGGGTGTCAGTGTCACTGGCCTTCATTTGGTACATTTGAAGAGGAGAGCAATTGAAACTCTTTCATTGCATGCTGATGCATTGTCGCATTTGCTGCACTTACCCTCTCACCCACCTCCCATCCTCTTGCCCTGACCCCCACTCCCAACAACAGCATCTGCAAGATGGGTCGCTTCCCTGCACATGCCCTCAGGCCCCTGACCCCCTGTGCTGGATGTTTTCTGAAAACCAGCGGTCCCTCTTTCATGCATGTGTGTGTGCAGTACCTGAAGCCTCCCTGTGTCATTTACCCGCCCCTGGCTTTGAGAGGCCACGTCTTAAGGATGGTCTTTTCTTAGAGCCTTGGTTGTCTCCTGGTCACTTGGCTTCCAGCTCTGAGGTGCCCGAGAACCAAGGTTATGTGCATTCCTCAAGCTTTGGGAGAATGCTCAGATTATCTGGCTTACTGCTCCTCGGAGGGGTAGAGGGGTTGCGGTATTGTGGTGCACCTACTAATTGTGTATTTTGTGTCCCAGTATTTGGGCTAAATACTCTAATGGAGATTGTTACTGAAGCCGGCCCCGGGAGTGGTGAAGGTGGGTCTTGCCTGTGAGCTGTGCATGATCTTTTTTTTTTTTCTCTAGCATCTTCTGTGCCTGCCCGAGGGCCATCCTTCTCATGGAGCTAGCAGCATCACATGAGTGACCTGCTTGCCCCGTTCCCCGTGACGCCCATGCTTGCCCATGGGGCGTGCTGCTGGTGCATGTGGAGTGGCCTGAGTCTCCATCCCCACCTCCTCCACATTGCCATGGCTGGTTTCTACCTACGTATGATGCCTTGGTGCTACCCTCACCCAGCCCTTCTGAGAACAGGCGTGGAACATGGCTACTCAGGGCTGTGCTGGCATGAGCTCCTGCACTATAATAGTGATGTCTCTCATTCCTGCCTCCCCTGCCACAGGAAACAGGAGGGCGTTAGTGGATCAGAAGTCATCTGTCATTAAACACAGCCCAACAGTGAAAAGAGAACCTCCATCACCCCAGGGTCGATCCAGCAATTCTAGGTAATAAATGGTAGAGCTGTTTTAAAAGTTCTCAGGTAGAGGTGGGGTGGTTCCTCTGCAGAACTTTAGGGATAGAGTAGGAGAGAAGCTCTCAATGGGGTAGATGTAATCAATTTCTTGCCAGCACTTCTCATTCTGGCTTGATCTCCATGCAACTGAAAGCTTACAGTGTTGAGCGGGGTGAATCAGCAGTGGTGGGTATTTGGGCAAATCAGGTTCTCCGGAGAGTTGGGGGATGTGGTGGACTTGGACATTCAGAGATGTGGCTTTGTGTTTTACCCCTGGAGGCAGGCATCTAGTCTGGGTGAAAGGTGGGGGGTGCTCTGCAAAGGAGCTGGTGACCACAGAAGCGGTGTGTGGACCCTGTAGTGAGAACCAGCAGTTCCTGAAGGAGGTGGTACACAACGTGCTGGACGGCCAGGGAGTTGGCTGGCTCAACATGAAAAAGGTGCGCCGGCTCCTAGAGAGCGAGCAACTGCGAGTCTTTGTCCTGAGCAAGCTGAACCGCACGGTGCAGTCAGAGGACGATGCCCGGCAGGACATTATCCCGGATGTGGTCAGTGTTGGGGGTAGGGAGTCAGAGTAACTGGGGAGAGGGATGTGAATACCAAAGGCAATTTGCCAACGCTAGCCCCTGGGTTATTGTTGCAGGAGGTCAGTCGGAAGGTGTACAAGGGAATGTTAGACCTCCTCAAGTGTACAATCCTCAGCCTGGAGCAGTCCTATGCCCATGCGGGTCTGGGTGGCATGGCCAGCATCTTTGGGCTTCTGGAGATCGCCCAGACCCACTACTATAGTAAAGGTAGGGATTGTATCTGCTGGGCACCATGCCATCCCCAACTCTCCCACTTGTCTCCCAAAGAGAAAATATATTTGTCTCCAGGACAGATTTCCCAGTGCCATGCTGCTTCCCATCTGGCTTTGGGGTTTTATTTTCTATGCATGTTTATACGTAGTGAGTGTTTTTTGTTATGAAAAATAAGACATCAGCTCATCTTTCCCTGAACTCCTTCATTCCACACCCTTCTGTATCCTGGCTCCTCCCACCTCATGTCTGCGCCTTGATTCCTACTCATTACTTCTCTTGACCTCTTGATTTTTTTCTCTCAGAACCAGACAAGCGGAAGAGAAGTCCAACAGAAAGTGTAAATACCCCAGTTGGCAAGGATCCTGGCCTAGCTGGGCGGGGGGACCCAAAGGCTATGGCACAGCTGAGAGTTCCCCAGGTGGGACCTCGGGCACCAAGTGCCACAGGAAAGGGTCCTAAGGAACTGGACACCAGAAGTTTAAAGGAAGAAAATTTTATAGCGTCTATTGGTACGTATCAGTGTGTTTGGTGCGGTAGAGGGGTCCTGGTTTCTTAAATATCCCTTTCTCCTCAATTCATCCAGAATCCTGCCTTTCTCTGCCCCATGCTTTGCTTCCTAGAGAGAGAAGGAGACCTGTGTCCATTTCTAGTGGTGTTTCTTTGTACTTCTCTAGTCTTTATATTTCATCCACAGCCACCCCTCACCCTGTATCTTCAAGGAAGAATGGAGGTTTTGTTTAGAGGGCCCAGTAAGGCTTACTGCAGGTGGTGTGAGCTGTACTCCTGGCCGCTCTTTTTATTTACATCTGCATTTCTTCACATAGTGGAGAGAATTCCTGGAAGTGCTCAGGAAGTTTATAGATGCATCTTTGGGCTATACAAACGACATTTGTGTCTCTGAAGCCAGTGTCCTCCCATCCAGCCATTACACTGCTCTGGAATGTGCTCCTCTGGGCCATGTCTGGCAACCCCATTTCCCTGGGTTCTGGATCTTTGAGGTATAGGTTTCCAAGTCAGTTCTTTAAATGCTTCCTCATGGACTTGATTAGAATCTTGTTTACATTTGGTGTTTCTCCATTCCCACAAAGGCCGTGCCTTAGTGAGCTTTCTGGGCATCACCTCTGTTTGGCTCACTCCCTGCTTGACCTTGAGTCATCGAGGTTGGATCTTTCTTTTTCTGGTTCTAGGTCCCTAGGCACTCTGCTTCCAGCTGATGTTTCATTGCCATGGCCATTAGCAGTTGCCATGTGCTCCCATAAATGGTGATGTGGAACTGATTCCTTTTTAGGGGAGCTACACTTTCCTAGCCAGCAGAATATTATTCTAGTAGCAGTCAACTCCTGGCTTTCTCCTGCCTCATATGATGTTCTAGAAAAAGTACTGACCTGCTAGTATGGAGGTCTGGAGTTTTAGTCCGATATCAGCCTCCAGCTAGGAATGCAACTTTGGGCAAATAACTTCCCCTCTCAGGGTCTCTGTCTCTTCACCTGGGAAATGAGGAAATCATACGGAAATAAGGAAATCATACTAAGTACACTCTGAAGTTCCTTCCAGGAAAAGAATTACTGTGGTTGCCATTCTGTTTTCCTCTATGAGGATGCTGGTCTTGACCATTTTATGTTCTCTGTCACCTCAGCTGGAAGCATTTTTCCAGATTGCTGGTTGGTAGTGCAGGCACTGGCTCTGGGGGTGAGTGGTTTCTTGAGGAGCAATGAGGAGGGGTGCTAACTGCCTGCATGAATTGGCCTCTGTCCAGTCCAGTGAATCAAACAGATTGGTGTTCATGCTTCTGAAACTCTGGCCGCTTGAGGTGTTCGTCTCTCTCATCTGGAATCTGTAAAAATTGTCCTTCCCCAGCTCATTTGGCAGAGAGAGTGTGGCGTGGTGGGAGTTTAAATGGATCCTAAGTTACATGATCTTGATCAAGTGCTCCAGCCTCTTTAGGACCAGTTTCCTCATGCAAAAATGAAGGAGCTTTGTTAAGGGCCCTTCCAGCTCTAACATTCTGCAGGGTTTTTACTGCCACATTGGGATTGGAATTGGAAATTTGGAATCTGTTCATGAGTTTGGGTGGAGGGGTTAGATGTCTTGTTTTCTGCCCCTTCTCCCCATGAAGATATCTTTGTATCTCTTGGTTGGTAATCCAGTGCCTGAGACTGAATCGACTTGGGTGGGTGGGTTTCCATTTCATCTGTCTGACCAGCCTCTGACTCTCTGTCTTTCTCTCCTGCTTGCATTGCATCTGGGGTAGAATTGTGGAACAAGCACCAGGAAGTGAAAAAGCAAAAAGCTTTGGAAAAACAGAGTAAGGAACAAATGCCCTTTCCTGTTCCCAAGTCTCCCATACCTGCCAACTCCCCAGGCCCAGTTGGGGCAGGCTCCCTTTGTCAGCCCCACCCCAAATTTGCTCTTAGAGGGTGTTTGGAATGGCAGCAGGTAGGTAGCATGTGACTCCTAGGCGTGTGGCACGTAGGCCGCTTCTTTCCTCCTCCCCTCATGTCAATCAGGTTATAACCAGGTGTCTACTGAATACAACTCCCCAGAACTTGGTTCTCTGTTGCTTCAGAGTTGGTGGGGAGAACGTTTGCCTATTTTAGTGCCCCCCATTGGCTGATATCTCCCTCACCTGTTAGAAGGCCTGTGGGCACAGTTGGCAGAGATGGTTGCTGTCCCTCCGTGTTGAGTCTGTAGCTGCCCAACTCTCTGGTGGCTTGCCTAGGCACGCTTTCTTGCTTTCTGTCATTCTGTCCTTCTGCCATACCATTGTGGGTGGGTGGGGGACAAGGGGGGTGGTTTTTATCTCAAACGTAGATGGAGGTAGGCAGTGCCCACCAAAACAGCTGGTGTTTCTTATCTCATCGGGCCCAACCTTTTCTACCTCCTTTAGACACATTTGTTTGGGAAGCATTAAGTGACCTGGGGACCATAAAATGGTTTCAGGTACCAGCAAAGCTCAGACTCTGAGTGCCATGGAATGTGGTTTAGACATTTGTTTGTGGAACTTTCCTTTTTTTTTTTTTTTGAGATGGAGTCGTGCTCTGTTGCCCAGGCTGGAGTGCAGTGGTATGATCTTGGCTCACTGCAACCTCTGCCTCCAGGGCTCAAGCCATTCTCATGCCTTAACCTCTCAAGTAGCTGGGATTACAGGCGTGCACCACCACGCCCGGCTAATTTTTATATTTTTTGGTAGAGACAGGGTTTCATCATGTTGGCCAAGCTGGTCTCAAACTTCTGACTTCAGGTGATCCACCTGCCTCAGCCTCCCAAAGTGATGGGATTACAGGCGTGAGCCACCATGCCCAGCCTTGTGGAGCTTTTTTGTTTTAAGGTGATTTGCTCATAATTTTCTCAGGTTGAGAAGATGACTGGAGAACCCGTTGGGACCAGGTCTGATTTGTCTTACTTGGTTCTTAAGGCATCTGGGGACCTCTTTTTCCAGTGGGTCCTGAGTCGGGAGTAGTCCTTGGAAAGGTGACTGGGATGGGCTGAACAGGTCTGGGACCAGCCTGTGCTGCTGTCCCACCCCCTTTACCAGCCTGCCCCTAGCCTTTGTGCACGGAGTAACAGAAGTCTTCCCCTACTCAGGGCCTGAAGTAATCAAACCTGTCTTTGACCTTGGTGAGACAGAGGAGAAAAAGTCCCAGATCAGCGCAGACAGTGGTGTGAGCCTGACGTCTAGTTCCCAGGTTTGTGACAACCTTGTTGAAAATTACGAGGATTAAATATGCTGTCTCAGAATATTTCAAGTTAAAAAAAAAAAAAACGACCAGACGGCCGGGCACAGTGGCTCACGCCTATAATCCCAGAACTTTGGGAGGCCAAGGCGGGCGGATCACCTGAGGTTGGGAGTTCGAGACCAGCCTGACCAACATTATGAAACCCCGTCTCTATGAAAAATACAAAATTAGCCAGGCTTGGTGGCGTATACCTGTAATCCCAGCTACCTGGGAGGCTGAGGCAGGAGAATCGCTTTAATCTGGGAGGCGGAGGTTGTGGTGAGCCAAGATTGCACTATTGCACTCCAGCCTGGGTAACAAGGGTGAAACTCTGTCTCAAAAAAAATAAAATAAAAATAAAAAAAATAATAGCCAGGTGCAGCAGTTCATGCCTGTAATCCCAGGACTTTGGGAGGCTGAGGCAGGTGGGTCACTTGAGGTCAGGAGTTGGAGTTCGAGACCAGTCTGGCCAAAGTGGTGAAACCCCATCTGTACAAAAAATGTAAAAATTAGCCCGGTGTGGTGGCGGTCACCTGTAATCCCAGCTACTCAGGAGACTAAGGCGGGAGAATCACTGGAACCCGGGAGGCAGAGGTTGCAGCGAGCTGAGATTGCACCACTGCACTCCAGCCTATGCCACAGAGTGGGACTCTGTCTCAAAAAAAGAAAAAAAAATTAACCCTCAAAACAATATAAATATCTAATGATAAGGAATTGTTAAATAAGTGTAATAGATCCATGTAATGCAATATTAGTATCCATTAAAGGTTGTGTTTTCAAAAATTTAGTGACATGAGAAAATGTTTAACAAAGCTGCATATAGTGTGATTCCAATTTTATTTTTAAAATGTATTGAGAAGAAACTGAAAGGAAATATACTAAAAACAGTGCTTAAGGTGGGAGGTAGATTTACAACTTGTTCTTATTTCCTTATTCTTTCATGTATTTTCTACAATGAGCATGTACTTTTTTAATGCATTGTTTTTTGTTTTTTGTTTTTTGTTTTTGAGACAGGGTCTCACTCTGTCGCTTGGGTTGGAGGGCAGTGGTGTGCTCTCAGCTCACTGTAGCCTCAACCTCCTGGGCTCAAGTGATGCTCCCACCTCAGCATCCTGAGTAGCTGGGACCACAGGCACCCACCACCACGCCTGGCTAAGTTTGTGTATTTTTTTGTAGAGATAGGGTTTCACCATGTTGCCCAGGCTGGTCTCCAACTCCGGGGCTCAAATGAACCTCCCACCTCAGCCTCCCAAAGTGCTAGGACTACAGGCATGAGCCTCTGTGCCAGGCCTATTTCTTTTTTTTATTATATAAGTTGTACATATTTTATATTCCGGAAACAAAAGTTGCTCGTGACTTCTCTAGGGATGATAACAGAAGGGTGGGGATGGGGAGAAAGAAGGTACAGTATTTCTGTGGGAAACTGAGAGGAGATTGGACACCTCCCCTAATGTTCCTGTGTCTTGTTTCAGAGGACTGATCAAGACTCTGTCATCAGCATGAGTCCAGCTGTTATGATCCGCAGCTCAAGTCAGGATTCTGAAGTTAGCACCGTGGTAGGGGAACACCACACTGGCATCTTGGTGGGTGGGGTGTGGATTTCCCCTTTGGAAAAGGGCGCTACTTTCTCTTTGGAGGCTGCTCTGAGTCTCAGGTCAGCATGGTTCTCATGGTGGAGAGGTTTAGCATCATAAGTGTGTGTACATGAGATTTCACCCAGAGCTTCTCATCTTATGAGGAAGGTACTTCCAGAGGCTGTCTGACACACCTTTGAAATTGAATACTTTTTTATGGTGGCAGGGAGCTCTAACAGCTTGGCATTTCTGGGGCCCATCCCTGGGGACTATCTCTTACTACCTTTTTTCTTTTCCAGGTGAGTAATAGCTCTGGAGAGACTCTTGGAGCTGACAGTGACTTGAGCAGCAATGCAGGTGACGGACCAGGTGGCGAGGGCAGTGTTCACCTGGCAAGCTCTCGGGGCACTTTGTCTGATAGTGAAATTGAGACCAACTCTGCTACAAGCACCATCTTTGTAAGCTTTGTTTGCCAACAAAAGAAGACCATTTTTTTAATGGGGGAGGGAAGCAGGCTAGAAAAGAATGAAAGTTAAGAGACACTAAAGAGGTGAAGGTTAAATAAGGAAGAGGTAATCCTCATATATTTGGCTGTAAGGAAAACATTTCTTAAGGCTTTTTTCAGTCGTTTGACTTACGTTCTGGGACTTTTAGAACCCTCTCCTGAATCACTGATGAGTTATGCTCCCTGCCCAGTCAGATAAGGGCTTCGAATCCTATGTAGTATTAATCCCCAGGTCTAACACAGGCAAAGTGATGCCTTTGTGGTATTTGTCAGGACAATCACAGCTCTCATTTAGTACCAGTCTGTTTCTATGGAGTATCCAGTTTTATTTTGGTCTTTGCTCTATTTATATAGCATCTTAAAATAGCATTCTATTTTAGTATATTACTAACAGTTATTTGAAGTTTTCATTCATTAATAAACATCCATGAAGTGATTTACTAAGTGCCAGATTTTGTGCTAAAGAAACAGGGATGAAAAAGGCATAATTTTTACTCAAGAAGTTTGTGATTCACTATATTGCTGTGAGTAGTCTCTTCTAATAGGTGAGGGGAACAATGCCTTAGGAAAAAAGAACTTCCCTAGGTCACACAGTAAGCCTGTGATCAGCTGGAAGGAGATGAATTCTTTTTAGTCCTTGCCTTAGACATCTGGGTTTTTTGTTTGTTTGTTTGTTTGTTTTACACAGGGTCTCACTCTGTTGCCCAGGCTGGAGTGTAGTGGCACAATCACTGCTCACTGCAGCCTTAACCTCCCAGGCTCAAGTGGTCCTCCCACCTCAGCCTCCCAAGTAGCTGGGACTGCAGGCATACACCACCATGCCTGGCTAATTTTTTTAGTTTTTTGTAGAAATTGGGTTCCCCTCTGTTGTCTAGGCCAGTCTCAAACTCCTGGGTTAAGTGAGCCTCCTGCCTTGGCCTCTCAAAGTGGCATGAGCCACTGTGCCCAGCCTCTGCTTTTTAATGTATATCTGCCTCTATAGGCTGTTAAAACACTGATAGACTTGCCACTTTATTAAACGGAGATGAGAATGGATGTGCTGTATAAGAGCTTATAGGCATAGGTCCTTATCTTTGGCCCGTGGGGTGAAAGGAAGAAAAATTTAAATGAAACCAGCTATTTAAGACTGGTAATCATTCCCACTCGCAGAGCCTTCAGTATGTGTTTTTAATAGATTCAGTGACCTCCCAGAGTGAAGATTGGGAATAGGATTGAGAGACTATTCAAGTTGATGGGCCTTAATTCTCTCTCAGTCTGAACACACTGGTTGGTTGATTGAATGATTAATTGATTTTTCTTTTGTGCTGACAGTCATTAGGGGTTTTCTTCTTCTTTTGAGATGAAGTCTCGGCTTCAATGCCCAGGCTGGGAGTGCAGTGGTGCAACTGCCTGGCTCACCCAGCCAATTTCTTGTATTTTTACTTGCTACATTGTTTCACCTCGCATAGCTATGATGGTCTCTGATTCCCTGACCTCATGATCTCCCGCCTCAGCCTCCCAAAGTGCTGGGATTACAGGCGTGGGAGCCACCGCGACCCGCCAGGGGATTTTTCTTTTTTTTTTTTTTTTTGAGACAGAGTCTCGCCCTGTCACTCAGGCTGGAGTGCAGTGGCTGGATCTCAGCTCACTGCAAGTCCTCAGCCCCGGTTCACCATTCTTTCCCCAAGTTCCCCAGCCTCCCGAAAGCTGGGACTACAGGCTACGCCACCTCGCCTCTTGGCTAGTTTTGTATTTCTAATAGAGACGGGTTTCACTGTTAGCTAGGATAGTCTCTGGGATCTCCCTGGGATTCCTTGATCTCACTCTGCCTCGGCTCCTCCCAAAGTGCTGGATTACAGGCTTGAGCTGTCACAAATTGTGGACAATGTTTTCTTTCTTTCATATTAGTTCAACCTTCACCCCAAAATCTAACTGACATGGATCGTAGTGTTGTTGACAACAGGTCTAGCCTGCTAAGTACTTCCTGTTTGTATCTTTAGATGCTTTTCTTTCAAGCCAATAGAGGTTACATTTGTGGTGGAAGGAGCCAGAGAGAGGAAAATTACTTCTCTCTTCCAAAGAAAAATCCCTCCACCTTGAGCCGCCTTCTGAACTTTTCACTGTAAGACATCTCAGTGTTTGCTGTACCCTTCCAGCCAACATAACTGTGGGAGGATAGGCAACCATCAGTTTCTCAAGTAAATGGAAGCTGCAGTGAGAACTGTCTACAGCATTTTACCAAGGCCTTGTAGAGGCTCCATTATTCCAAAAACACCTTGTTAGCCATTTGTGTGTCTTCTTTTTTAAGAGAGATCTGTTCCAGCTTCCATTTGCCCATTTTTAATAGATTGTGGTTTTTTGTTGTTGAGTTCTTTGTTTCTTGTATATTCTAGATATTAATCTCTTTGTCAGATGAATAATTTGTAAATATTTTCCATTCTGCAGACTGTCTCTTCACTCAGTTCATCATGTCCTTTGTTTTCAGCAGAAGCTTTTAGTTTAATATAATCCTGTTTGTCTACTTTTGCTTTTTGTTGCCTGTGCTTTGAGGTCTCCATAAACTTTTGCCCAGACCAAACCTGAAGCATTTCTGCTACGCTTTCTTCTAGTAGTTTTATAGCCTTTTGGGTCTTATATTTAAGTCTTTAATCCATCTTGGGTTGATTTTTGTGTATGGTGAGAGGCAGGGCCTAGGTTTTATTTTTCTGAATAATGGATATCAGGTTTTCCGGGAAAGCACCATTTATTGAAGCAGGATTTTGTCCCAATTCCCTGGTATAATATTCTTGGTTCCTTTGTCAAAAAACAGTTGGCTATAAATATAAGTACTTTTTTTTTCTGGGTTCTATATTCTCTTCCATTGGTCCATGGGTCTGTTTTTTGCGCCAGTAGCATGCAGTTATGGTTACTATAGCTTTGTATTTTGAAGTCTAGTAGTGGGATACCTTTTGCCTAGGATTGTTTTGGCTATCTGGGGGTCTTCTTTGTGGTTCCATATGAATTTTAGGATTGTTTTTCTATTTCTGTGAAGAATACCATTGGTATTTTGGTAGGATTGCATTGAATCTGTATCACTTTGGTAGTATGGTCATTTTCACACGTCTCTTTCCAATCCATGGAATGATGGTGCATCTTGTATCTTTTTTCCTAAACTCATTCTACACTGTTTTCTATTTTTCCTCATGGAGATCTTTTTTACCTTCACTGAATTTATTCTTTCTTTGTTGAGACGGAGTCTCATTTGTCGCCCAGGCTGGAGTGCAGTGGCCGGATCTCAGCCTCACTGCAAGCCCTCCTGGTTTATGCCATTCTCCCACTCCCAGCCTCCCAGCTGGGATTACAGGCGCACTCCTCGGGGCTAGTTTTTTGTATTTTTGGTAGAGACGGGTTTCACTGCTTTTTAGCCAGATGGTCTCCCCATCTCCTGATCTCGGATCCGGCTTCACCCAGCCTCCCAAAGTGCTGGATTACAGGTTTGAGCCACCGCCGCCTCGGCCTTGAACTTCATTCTTAGGCATTAATTTTTTTTTTGAGATGGTGTCTCGGCTTGCTGCCCGTGGCTGGAGTGCAGTGCATGCGATCCCTGCTCACTGCAAGCTCCGCCTCCCCGGTTCACTTCCTGCCTCAGCCTCCCGAAAGAAGCTGCTGGGACTACAGGCTCTCACCACCATGCCCGCTAATTTTTGTATTTTTAGTAATTATTCACCCGATAGCTTTGTGATGATCTCGACCTCCTGACCTCGCGACCACTCCACTTCTCGGCCTCCTCCAGCGGCGTTGGGATTACAGGCGCGTGAGCTACTCGCCTCTGTTGTTTTATTGTTCGTATAGACACTACGATTTTATATGTTGATTTTGTATCCTGCAACTTTATTGAATTCACTTATTAGTTCTGGAGTTTCTAGTGGAGATTTTAGGCTTTTTCTTTTCTTTTTTTTTTTGATAGAATGAGGCTGGAGTGGCAGTGCAAGTGGTGCACATCAGCTCACTGCAGCCTCCACCTACTGGGCTCAAGCAGTCCTTCCATCTCAGTCCCTCGAGTAGCTGGGACTACAGGCATACGCCACCATGCCCAGCTGATTTTTGTATTTGTAGAGACAAGGTGTTCCCATGTTGCCCAGGCTGGTCTGGAACTCCTGGGCTCAAGCAATCCACCTGCCTTGGCCACCCAAAGTGCTAGGATTAACAGGTGTGAACCACAATACCCAGCCCGCTTTGAGGGACACTTTGACTTCCTTCTGTCCAATTTGGATGCCCTTTCTCTCTCTGGCCTAATTGCTTTGATTAGCACTTCCAGTTGAATAAAAGTGGTGGAAGTAGACATCCTTGTCTTGTTACAGATCGTAGAGGAAAAGTTTTCATCTTTTCCCCATTTAGTATGATGTTGGTTGTGGGTTTGTCATATGTGACTTTTATTGTTTTGAGGTATGTTCGCTCTGTACCTAACTTGTTGAGAGGTTTTATCATGAAGGGGTGTTGACTTTTATCGAATACTTTTGTATTTGGTATTAGTTTTTCTTTACATGTTTTTAGAATTCTGCATTGAAGCTATTGGGTCCTGAGCCTTTCTTTTCTTTCTTTCTCTTTTTTTTTTGAGACGGAGTCTTGCTTTGTTGCCCAGGCTAGAGTGCAGTTGCGCAATCTCAGCTCACTGCTACCTCCACCTCCCGGGTTCAAGCAGTTCTCCTGCTTCAGGCTCCCAAGTAGCTGGGATTACAGGCACTCACGACCACACCTAGCTAATTTTTTGTATTTTTAGTAGAGACGAGGTTTCGCCATGTTGTCCAGGGTGGTCTCGAACTCCTGACCTCAAGTGATCTTGCCCCCCTCGGCCTCCCAAAGTGCTGGGATTACAGCCGTGCGCTCCACTGCGCCCAACTTTTTTTTTTTTTGAGACAGAGTCTTGCTCTGTTGCTCAGGCTGGAGTGCAGTGGTGTGATGTTGGCTCACTGCAACTTCTGCCTCTCAGGTTCAAGCAATTCTCATACCTCAGCCTCTCGAGTAGCTGGGATTACAGGTATTCACCACCATGCCTGGCTAATTTTTGTATTTTTAGTAGAGACAGGGTTTCATCATGTTGGCCAGTCTGATCTCGAGCTACAGGCCTCAAGTGATCTGCCTGCCTCAGCCTCCCAAAGTGCTGGGATTACAGGCATTAACCATCATGCCCTGTGATGGGAAGCTTTTTATTACAGATTCAATCTCATTACTTGTAATTGGACCGTTCAGGTTGCTATTTCTTGGTTAAATCTTGGTAGGTTGTTTATGTCTAAGAATGTATCCATTTCTAATTTGTTGGCATGTAGTTATAGTCCCTAATGATTTTTTGTTTTTCTGTGATGGCAATTGTAATGTTTCCTTTTTTGTTTTTGGTGTTTTTTTGGCGGGAGTCTTTTCTCTCTCTTTCTCTCTCTCTCTCTCTCTCTGTCTCTTTTGGTTAGTCTAGCTCTAATGGTTTGTGGATTTTGTTTCTCTTTACGAAAATGAACTTTTCATTTTGTTGATTATTTATTTATTTATTTTGAGACGGAGTTTTGCTCTTGTTGCCCAGGCTGGAGTGCAATGGTGCAGTCTTGGCTCACTGCAACCTCCACCTCCTGGGTTCAAGTGATTCTTCTGCCTCAGCCTCCCAGGTAGCTGAGATTACAGGTGCCAACCACCACACCCGGCTATTTTTGTGTGTGTGTGTGTTTTTACTAGAGATGGGGTTTCGCCATGTTGGCTAGGCTGCTCTCGAACTCCTGGCCTCAGGTGATCCACCTGTCTCAGCCTCCCAAAGTGTTGGGATTATAAGCGTGAGCCACCATGCCTGGCCTATTTTTTTTTAGTCTCAATTTTATTTCTGCTCTGTTCTTGATTATTTCTTCTACTAATTTTGGGTTTAGTTTGTTCTTGCTTTCACAGTTCTTTGAGCTGCATCATTAAGTTGATTTGAAATCTTCCTACTTTTTTGATGTAGACATTTATTGCTAATAAGCTTCTTTCTTAATACAGCTTTTGCTGTATCTCATAGGTTTTGGTATGCTGTGTTTTTATTTTCATTTGTGTGAACACATTTTTAAATTTCCTTCTTAATTTCTTTGTTGACCCATTGGTCACTCAGGAGCATATTGTTTAATTTCCATGTATTCGTATGATTTTAAAAGTTTGTTATTTCTAATTTTCAGAGCACAGTGTTCCCTTGTGGTCTGAAAAGATACTTGCTGTGATTTCAGTTTTCTAAAATTTCTCGTTATACTTATTTCGTGGCCTAATATGTGGTCTGTCCTAGAGAATGTTCTGGGTGTTGATGAAAAGAATGTGTATTCTACAGCTGTTGGATGGAATGTTCTGTAAATGTCTGTTAGGTCCATTTGGTCTAAAATGCAATCTGAATCTAAAATGCAGTTTAAATCCAGTGTTTCTGTGTTGATTTTCTGTCTAGATGATCTGTCCAATGCTGAGAGTGGGGTATTGAAGTCCCCAACTGTTACTGTATTGGAGTATGTCTCTCCCTTTAGATCTAATAATATTTGCAATATTTGCTTTATATAGCTGTTTGGTGTTGAATGCATATGTATTTGCAATTGTTATATCCTCTTGCTGAAGTGATCCCTTTGTTACTATATAATTACTTTGTCTCTTTTTAGGTGTTTTGTTTTGTTTTGTTTTGTTTTGTTTTTTTTGAGACAGTCTCTCACTCTGTCGCCCAAGCTGGAGTGCAGTGGTGCGATCTTGGCTCACTGCAACCTCCGCCTCCAGGGTTTTCAAGCGTTTCTTCTGCCTTAGCCTCCCAAGTAGCTGGGACTACAGGTGTGTGCCACCACACCTGGCTAATTTTTTTGAGACGGAGTCTGGCTCTGTCGCCAGGCTGGAGTGCAGTGCAGTGCAGTGGCCGGATCTCAGCTCACTGCAAGCTCCGCCTCCCGGGTTCACGCCATTCTCCTGCCTCAGCCTCCCAAGTAGCTGGGACTACAGGCGCCCGCCACCTCGCCCGGCTAGTTTTTTGTATTTTTTTTAGTAGAGACGGGGTTTCACCGTGTTAGCCAGGATGGTCTCGATCTCCTGACCACATGATCCGCCCATCTCGGCCTCCCATTTTTGTGTTTTTAATAGGTATGGGATTTTACCATGTTAGCCAGGAACTCTGGATCTCCTGACGTGGTGATCCAGCCACCTCGGCCTCCCAAAGTGTTGGGATTACAGGCGTGAGCCATTGCACCCGGCTGAAAATCTTTTAATGAATAGAAAATCTACTCAGCAGTAGCAGATGAAGTTAGTGATATTTCTTAGGGACAGTAAAAGATAGGAAAGAAGAAATGAACATTTCTCAATTACTAGCCATGTGCTAGGCACTGTTAGGTGCTTTATATGTATCTTCAAATTTAATTCTTGTAAAGTAGTCCTATGAGGTAGGTATTATAACCTTCCTTTGACAGATTAGGAAAATGAGGCTCAGAGAAGCTGATTTTTGTACCTAAGGTCACATAAGCTAATAAGAGGCAGGGATCTGAGCCTTAGTCAGTCTGATGGTAAACCCTGGGTTCTTTCTGCTGTGTTACGTAACTACACAGAGAATTAATCTGATTGTTATTGTTGTTGCTTTAAAGAGAAAATAATCTTACAGAGACTAAGGAGTAAAGATAAGTCAAAAACGAAAACTTTATTGTATAGTTTAGGAGGCAGTAACAGAAAGCAGCGTAAGTGGACTTGCAGAAGCATGGGTACTGGAGTTTATGTTGTTAATGGATGGTGACTGGTGTGACAGCCTCTTAGTGAAATGCTTGGTTTCCTTTGCCCCTGTTCATTGCTACCTTGGCCACTGACCTATCATCTCTTCTCTCTAGGGTAAAGCCCATAGCTTGAAGCCAAGCGTAAAGGAGAAGCTGGCAGGCAGCCCCATTCGCACTTCTGAAGATGTGAGCCAGCGAGTCTATCTCTATGAGGGACTCCTAGGTGAGAAACACACTGGGAAGGCCCTTTGCACTGGAGAAAGCTGGCTCAGCCAGGGGAGAGGGTCACACTGAACAAGTAGCTGGTTGGCTTTCTGCTGATCTCAATGCTGACATTAGATAGCAGTTTTATACCTGAAGCAAGCGACTTACTGTGTCCAGAACAAGCAGTGGGTGAAAACTGGACAAGATTGGGTTTTGGTGTTAATCAACAGCCTCTGCCTTTCTGTCTTCCTTTCTTTCCTTTCTTGCTACCATGGTCCTTCCTGCTCTCAAATTGGCAGGAAGGGACAAAGGATCCATGTGGGACCAGTTAGAGGATGCAGCTATGGAGACCTTTTCTATAAGTAACCACATTTATTTGTGTGCTGTGTTCATCCCTCCTCCTTGGGAGGGACTGGGCCTTACTTGAAGGCATCTGGGGCTGGTGGCAGGCATGTTAGATCTGGGGTAGAGAGATTGTGTTTGCTTTGCCCTGGAATTTGTAATTATTCCCTTTTATCTGGATTTTACTCTTTATTTTTGTTTGGCAGCTATATTCTTAAATGTTAAATAGGCCCCCTAAGAAACCTTTATTCTATGCAGGCAAAGAGCGTTCTACTTTATGGGACCAAATGCAATTCTGGGAAGATGCCTTCTTAGATGCTGTGATGTTGGAGAGAGAAGGCATGGGTATGGACCAGGGTCCCCAGGAAATGATCGACAGGTATGGGGCTTAGGAAACCATTGGGAATATGCAGACTCAGCCTCCTCCTGGTTAGTTCCGTGGTCTCCCACTTGAGGGCTGACTTGTGCTTTGTCTTCTGCTTAGGTACCTGTCCCTGGGAGAACATGACCGGAAGCGCCTGGAAGATGATGAAGATCGCTTGCTGGCCACCCTTTTGCACAACCTCATCTCCTACATGCTGCTGATGAAGGTAATGTCATTTTTGCTGTGTCCAGCTCCACTGATGCTAGAAGGGCAAGGCTTGTTCCTGTCACCTGAATTTCGGGGCAGCTGGGAAGCTATCAAGGTATCTTACTTAGGGCTGTCTTCTTGATTGAAAGTCTGAGGCCTCTCTGCCAGCTTAGCAATGTTCTGTTTCTCTGAAGCTGCCAGCCTGTTTTACTAAGGAGTGTTGTAGAAATAACTGATGATTCTCTTTTTTTTTTTTTTGAGACAGAGTCTTGCTCTGTTGCCCAGGTAGGAGTGCAGTGGCGCAATCTCAGCTCACTGCAACCTCCACCTCCCCAGTTCAAGTGATTCTTGTGCCTCACCCTCCCCAGTAGCTGGGATTATAGGTGCAGACCACCATACCCAGCTAGTTTTTGTATTTTTAGTAGAGGTAGGGTTTCACCATATTGGCCAGGCTGGTCTCCAACTCCTGACCTCAGGTGATCCACCCGCCTTGGCCTCCCAAAGTGCTGGGACTACAGGCATGAGCCACTGCACCTGGCCAAGAACTGATGATTCCATACTATTTATTTATTTATTTATTTCTATTTTTATTTTTTTTGAGACAGAGTCTCACTCTGTCACCCAGGCTGGAGTACAGTGGCACGGTGTTGGCTCACTGCATCCTCTGCCTCCCGGGTTCAAGCAATTCTCCTGCCTCGGCCTCCTGAGTAGCTGGGATTACAGACGTCTGCCACCACGCCCAGCTAATTTTTCTATTTTTAGTAGAGATGGGGTTTCACCATGTTGGCCAGGCCGGTCTCGTACTCCTGACCTCAAGTGATCCTCTTGCCTCAGCCTCCCAAAGTGCTGGGATTACAGGCAGGAGCTACCATGCCCAGCCATTATTTGTTTATTTTGAGATTTATATGGTCTCCCTTTACTGAGTAGTTTCAGGATGCCAGTAGAGCTTCCCACAAAATACAATGAATTAATTTTTCTTTTTTACAGTAGTGGATTTTTAAAACTTAGAAAGGATGCTCAGGACCAGGAGTGGTGGCTCACGCCTGTAATCCCAGCACTTTGGGAGGCCAAGGCAGATGGATCACCTGAGGTCAGGAGTTCTAGACTAGCCTGACCAATATGGTGAAATCCTGTCTCTACTAAAAATACAAAAGTTAGCTGGGCATGGTGGCTCACGCCTCTGATCCCAGCTACTTGGAAGGCTGAGACAGGAGAATCGCTTGAACTCTAGAGAAGAAGGTTGCAGTGAGCTGAGATCGCACCATTGTATTCCAGCCTAGGCAACAGGAGTGAAAATCCATCTCAAAAAAAAAAGAAACGATGCTCAGATTTTGTTTTTCAGGACAGCCCTATATCTTACAGAATTTTCCATAGTTATAAGAAGAGCCAGCCATTAACAAAGTAATAGTAGACAGAACTTGGTATGTTGTACTTGGTTTTGTGGCTGTGGAAGACGTATGTTACCAAGTAGAAGAGTTCTGCTCTCAAAGGGAAACATAAGTGTGGAGTTGATGGGTAGAAGAGAATTGTTTGGAGAAGGAGCCACTGGGTTTCTCCTCCTTTTGTTCTCCCCAACCTCCCTAAGTGTGAAGGGATCAGTTGATCAAATGCAGAGAATGCCCCCAGCCCCTCTTGGTTTGCTTCATTTCCTGGTGTAAGTTTCACTGTACTCTGGAATTTGGAGGGTACTGGTTGACTCTGGCTGGGAAAGGATGATGATCCCTAACCTTCAGAGATGTCTTAGCTACAACCCAGTCTGGTGTTGCCACTCTAAGTCATTTCTGAATTACACTATGAAGAGCCTTGGGGGTTTTCAGAGCCCTTGTAGGGGTGAATGTTGTGGTATTGAGTGGGGATAGGGAGAAAGTGTCCTCTGGAACCAGAACTGCTCTAAGAGCCACTTTTCTGCAGAAGCTAACTAGAGACAGAGCCAGGACTTTTCTTCCCCTCATGGTGGCAGAATACACAGTTGAAAGTTTTCTCCCTTGTTCAGTGATGTGGTCTTTCAGAATTTCACTTCTCTCAGATGGTGGGAAACCCACTTGTACATTCTCTTCTCTCTACCTCAGTCGAGAGGAGAGCAGATCCCTTGTTAAGAGTCCTGTTTTGGCTTTTCAGGTAAATAAGAATGACATCCGCAAGAAGGTGAGGCGCCTAATGGGAAAGTCGCACATTGGGCTTGTGTACAGCCAGCAAATCAATGAGGTGCTTGATCAGCTGGCGAACCTGGTAAGCACATCTGGCTACCCCTTAGGCTTCCCATGGGTCGTTTCTTGGTTTGTGTCACTTCCAGTCCAGTTCACCCCTGATTTTGCAAATGGAGCAGTTGTCTTTGACTCTAAATGAGGCATTAGTCCCTGTGTTCTGTGATGGGATTCTCTGTATAAAACTATCATAGTGCATCAGTTTTGATGTGTGGTCTGGACTGCTGAGGATTCAGAAGGTGAAAACTATTTCAAATTATTCTAAAATGTTATTTGCCATTTTCATAGGGTTACGTTTGCACTGATGGTACCAAAGCAGTGGTGGGTACAACTGCTGGCACTTTAACCCAAGTGAAGACAATGGCCCCAAACTATGCCAGCAGCCATTGTATTCCTTGCCTCGATACACTGTCAGTTTTTTATTTTTGTTTTGTTTGTTTTTTGAGACAGACTCTCACTTTGTCGCCCAGGCTGGAGTGCAGTAGCGCAATCTTGGCTCACTGCAATCTCCACCTCCTAGGTTCAAGCGATTCTCATGCCTCAGCCTCCCGAGTAGCTGGGATTACAGGCGTGTGCCCCCACACCCAGCTGATTTATTTATATATATAGAGAGAGAGAGAGAGCGCGCGCGAGAGAGAGAGAGGGAGAGACAGAGTTTCACTCTCTTGTTGCCCAGGCTGGAGTGCAATGGTGCAACTTTGGCTCACTGCAGTCTCTGCCTTGTGGGTTCAAGCAGTCTTCCTGCTTCAGCCTCCTGAGTAGCTGAGGTTACAGGCATGCACTACCATGCCTGGCTAATTTTTGTATTTTTAGTAGAGACGGGCATTCGCCAGGCTGATCTCGAACTCCTGACCTCAAATGATCTGCCTGCCTCAGCCTCCCAAAGTTCTGGGATTACGGGCGTGAGTCACTGCACCTGGCTTACACTCTTAGTTTTTTAAAAATGCTAGTTGTGCTTATAAATGTCCTTGAAGAAGCAGTGAAAACTGTTACTTTTATTAAATTGATTGATTATACTTTTTTTTTTTTTTTTTGAGACGAAGTCTCGCTCTGTCGCCCAGGCTGGAGTGCAGTGGTGCCATCTCAGCTCACTGCAAGCTCTGCCTCCCAGGTTCATGTCATTCTCCTGTCTCAGCCTCCCTAGTAGCTGGGACTACAGGCCCCCGCCACCACGCCCAGCTAATTTTTATATTTTTAGTAGAGACGGGGTTTCACCATGTTGGTTAGGCTGGTCTCTAACTCCTGACCTTGTGATCCACCCACCTCGGCCTCCCAAAGTGCTGGGATTACAGGTGTGAGCCACCACTCCCAGCCAAGGGAGACCCCATTTCTACAAAAAATAAAAAAATCAGCCAGGCACGGTGGCATGCACCTGTAGTCCTAGCTACTTGGGAAGCTGAGGTCACTTGAGCTCAGGAGGTTGAGGCTGCCATGATTCACGATCGCACCACTGCACTCCAGCCTGGGTGACAGAATGAAACCCTGTTTCAAAAAAAAAAAAGATGTATGGAGAATAGGAGCTCACTGTTGCCCAGGCTGGTCTCCCAACTCCTGCCTGGGCTCAAACAGTACTCCCGACTTGGCCTCCTAAAGTGTTGGGATTATAGGAATGAGCCCCCATGTCTGGCCTAAATGGATTTTAATGTAATAGTGTAAAGCGTTCATTGATGGGCTATCAGATTCCACACTGCAGCTGACTTTCAAAAGCTGCTGTTGCTGGGTGTTGTGATTTATGCCTGTAATCCCAGGTACTTGGGAGGCTGAGGCAGGAGTGTCACTTATGCCCAGGAGTTCAAAGCTGTAATGGGCTATGGTCATGCCACTGAACTCCAGCCTGGGTGACAGAGCGAAACCTTGTCTCTAAAAAAAAAGAAGCTGCTACTTCTCAAGTTCTGGTATAGTGTTAAAAAAAGAATACGTCTATTTATCTGAAAAGGCTATGAAAATCCTCTTCCATTTTCCAAATACGTAACTGTTAGGTCGTTTTTTTCATGTACCTCAACCAAAGCAACATACTGCAGCAGACTCAATGCAGAAGCAGATAGGAGAATGCAGCTATTTGCTGTTAAGTCAAACATTAAAGAGATTTGCAAAAATGTGAAATGGTGCCTTTTTTTATAGAAAATATAGTTCTTAAAAATGTTTATATTACTATGTAATGGGTTATTAATGAATTATTAATTGTTTTTATAATTATTTGAGAAATTTCTGTTTAAATTTCTAGTATGTAAATATCTATAACTCACATAAACAAAAGCTCTTTGGAATCTTCAATAAATTTTAAGAGATATGGGGCTTCTGAGACCAAAACATCTGAAACCACTTCCTGGGTGACCAGTGGCCAGCAGATGAGACTGTGCTGAGGAAGCTGATACGAATTTGATTGCTGGGTGGGGAATTCTTGGCCCAGAGCCCTCTTGAGAGGGATGTATGACTGTCTCAAAAAAATCTCTCTTTCATCAGAATGGACGCGATCTCTCTATCTGGTCCAGTGGCAGCCGGCATATGAAGAAGCAGACATTTGTGGTACATGCAGGGACAGATACAAATGGAGATATCTTTTTCATGGAGGTAGGTGCTGGTTCACGCTGGGGGCCCAAAGGGCTATTGGAGAGTCACAGGGAACTCCTAGAACTGATGCCAGAATATTTTTCTCGTTTCTCTCATTCATCTTCATGATCCATTTATCATTAAATTATCAGATTGGGATTTTCTGGTTTTTTTGTGTGTGTTTTTTTGAGATAGGGTCTCGCTCTGTCACCCAGGCTGAAGTGCAGTGGCTTGATCTCAGCTCACTGCAACCTCCGCCTCCCGGGTTCAAGAAGTTCTCCTGCCAGAGCCTCGCAAGTAGCTGGGATTACAGGCGCCAGCCACCATGCCCGGCTGATTTTTCTATTTTTAGTAGACATGGGATTTGATCATGTTGGCCAGGCTGGTCTCAAACTTCTGACCTCAAGTAATCCACCCACCTTGGTCTTCCAAAGTGCTGGGGTTACAGGCGTGAGCCACCGCACCCAACCAGATTATCAGATTGTTATTCAGATAATTAAATTCTATATAGTTATAGTAGATGATACTCATTTTTTTTTTTTTTTTTTTTGAGACAGAGTATTGCTCTGTCACCCAGGCTGGAGTGCAGTGGCGTGATCTTGGCTCACTATAGCCTCCGCCTCCCAGGTTCAAGCAATTGTCCTGCCTCCGCTTCCTGAGTAGCTAGGATTACAGGCATGCACCACCATGCCTGGTCAATTTTTTGTATTTTGGTAGAGACGGGGTTTCATCATGTTGGTTGGCCAGGCTGGTCTTGAACTCCTGACCTCAAGTGATCCACCTGCCTTGACCCCCCAAAGTACTGGGATTACAGGTGTGAGCCACCGCGCCCAGCCCTATTTATTTTATACACACACACACACACACACACACACACACATATAAAGATATCTATCTGTATGTAGATGATATAGTCACATTGTTCATAAATCAGAATAACAGAAAATAGTACACATTGGGAAGTCTTACACTCATTCTTGTCCCCTTCCACTGAATTTTCCACTCCCCTCACCCCTTCATCCTATAGACAACCACTTTTATTAGTTTCCTTTGTAAATTCCAGTGGATTTTTTTTTTTCTTTTTGAGACAGAGTCTTGCTCTGATGCCCAGGCTGGAGTGCAATGGCGTGATCTCGGCTCACTGCAACCTCCACCTCCTGGATTCAAGCAATTCTCCTGCCTCAGGCTCCCAAGTAGCTGGGATGACAGGCGCCTGCCACCATGCCCGACTAATTTTTTGTACTTTTTTTTAGGGATGGGTTTTCGCCATGTTGGTCAGGCTGGTCTCGAACTCCTGACCTCAGTGATGCACCCGCCTCGGCCTCCCAAAGTACTGGGATTGTAGGCATGAGCCAGTGCCCCGGGCCTTCCAGTGGATTTTTATGCAAACAATAAAATATGAACACAAATTCTTATTTTTCTTTTTTTTTTCTCTTTGAGATGGAGTCTCGATGAACACAAATTCTTATTTTTCTCCCTTCTTTTTTTTCTCTCTTTGAGACGGAGTCTCGCTCTTTTGCTCAGGCAAAAAGTGGTCCAAACTCACCTCACTGCACCCTCCGCCTCCTGGGTTCAAGCAATTCTCCTGTCTCAGCCGCCCAAGTAGCTGGGATTACAGGCACCCACCACCATGCCCAGCTAATTTTTCTATTTTTAGTAGAGACGGGGTTTCACCATATTGGCCAGGCTGGTCTTGAACTCCTGACCTCAAGTGATCCGCCCACCTTGGCCTCACAAAGTGCTGGGATTATAGGCATAAGCCACGCCACCTGACCTATTTTTGTCCTTTCTTTCAGAAAGATAGCGCATCTTATCAATTGCTTTATTCCTTGGGTTTTTTCATTTAATATTGTCCTGGTCCACTTCTGTATCAGTACCGAGAAAGCTTTCCCACTCGTTTTATGGCTACGTGTATTCCACTGTGTGACTGTGCCTTAATTTATTTAACCAGTCACTACATATGGATCCTTGGGTTGCTTCCAAATTTGCTGTTAGTGATACTGTGAATGATGCTGTGCCTGCTTCATTTTATACATGTGCAAGTGTGTCTAAGGATTCCCAGAAATGAGATTGCTGGGTCAGAGGGACAATGTATTTGTAATTTTGGTTGATGGAATTCTTAAGTGTCTCATAACATGTAATACCCCCTTTGCAATTTATTTTGTTGAAGAAATTGGATCATTTGCCCTGTGGAGTCTCCTACATTCTAGATTTTTTGCTGATTGTGTCTCCTTTCTGTTAGCGTGTTTCTCTGTCACATATTTCTCATAGACTGGTAGTTCAGTTTAGAGGTTTGATCACTTTCAGATTCACTCTTCTGGGAAGAACACTTAATGAGTGGTGCTATATGCTTCCTGTTGCCTCTTATGGTCATCCCTGTCCTACTGATCAATGGGCTCAGATGTGGGCAGTCTGATCTGCCCACCAGAAAGTTCCTCATTTGTCTTTTCTGATTTTGCCTATGATATTTTTTGACACCCATAAATTTTTTACTTGTATATAATTTTTTTTTTTTTTTTTTGAGACAGAGTCTGTCTCTGTCGCCCAGGCTGGATGCAGCGGCACGATCTCGGCTCACTGCAACCTCTGCCTCCCAGGTTCAAGCAATTCTCCTGCCCCAGTATCCCAAGTAGCTGGGATTACAGGTGCCTGCCACCACACCCGGCTAATTCTTATATTTTTAGTGGAGATGGGGTTTTACCATGTTGGCCAGGGTGGTCTCGCACTCCTAACCTCAAGTGATCCACCCACCTTAGCCTCTCAAAGTGCTGGGATTACAGGTGTGAGCCATCACGCCTGGCTACTTTTATATAATTAAATTAATCAATAGTTTCTTTTACGGCTTCTGGATTTTGAGACATAGTTAGAAAAAGCCTTACTCTCTAGGATTATAAAGGAAATTGACCATGTTTCCTTCATTTCTGTGTTTTTAATTCTGAAACAGACCTCTAAGTAATTTTAAGGACCAAGTACAACTCCTAAATATAAAGTAGTGAAATTTTGCTTATGTTATCTGTTCCCCTGTGATTTAGCTGAATTTGATTTCCACAGTCACAGTTTTTTGAACAGGTAGTTTACCAAACAGAGGGGCTTACCCTGAAGCAGAAACATACACGTCAGTGTAGCCAAGAAAGAGTCATTTTCATGTCACCCTTTAAAGTGTTAGAATTTGCCTTGTTGCCCGTCGGAGCTGAGGGCTGACTCAAGACGCCTGCACCACAGTAGAAGTGCCGCATGACTCTTGCCCTTTTCTTTTCCTTTAACAAAAAAAATCTCTCCAGCAGTTTCCTTGGACTACTCTTACTCTCACCACTGTACAGAGGGAGCCTCATGCTAAGTCTCTGGAGTGTGGGACTGGACGCATTGCCCAAATAGATGCCACTTCCTTGAAGTGGTGCCATGCCAGGGAAGAGTGCACCATGGTCACTGTGACATCACCTGGCTACTGTGAGGCTATTTGATTTAGCCTTTCTCAGAGCATAGCCTGCTTTCTGCATGATCAATTGGACAGCAATTTGGGAATTTTTTTCTTTTTTTTTTTTTTTTTTGAGACAGAGTCTCACTCTGTTGCCTAGGCTGAAGTGCAGTGACGCAATCTTGGTTCACTGCAACCTCTGCTTCCCAGGTTCAAGCGATTCTCCTGCGTCAGCCTCCTGAGTAGCTGGGACTACAGGCACATGTCATCATGTCCGGCTAATTTTTGTATTTTTAGTAGAGATGGGGTTTCACCATGTTGGCCAAGCTGGTCTCAAACTCCTGACCTCAAGTGATCCGCCCACCTCAGCCTCCCAAAGTGCTGGGATTACAGGTGTGAGCTGCCGTGCCTGGCCAAGGAAGATGTTTTTTTTTTTTTTTTTTGGAGATGGAGTCTTGCCCTGTCACCCTGGCTGGAGTGCAGTGGCGCAATCTTGGCTCACTGCAACATCCACCCACTGAGTTCAAGCGATTCTACCTCAGCCTCCCAAGTAGCCGGGACTACGGGCATGCATCACCACGCTCGGCAAATTTTTGGTATTTTTAGCAGAGATGAGGTTTTGCCATGTTGGCCAGGCTGGTCTTGAACTCCTGGTCTTAAGTGATCTGTCTGCCTCGGCCTCCCAAAATGCTGGGATTACGGGTGTGAACCTCCGTACCCGACCAAAGATTTTTTTTTTTTTTTTTTTTTGAGAGTCTTGCTGTGTTGCCCAGGCTGGAGTGCAGTGGTGTGATCTCAGCTCACTGCAAGCTTCGCCTCCCAGGTTCACACCATTCTCCTGCTTCAGCCTCCCGAGTAGCTGGGACTACAGGCACCCAACACCTTGCCCGGCTAATTTTTTGTGTTTTTAGTAGAGACAGGGTTTCACCGTGTTAGCCAGGATGGTCTCAATTTCCTGACCTCGTGATCTGCCCGCCTCGGCCTCCCAAAGTGCTGGGATTACAGGTGTGAGCCACTGCGCCCGGCCACCAAAGATTTTTAAAAATTGTTTTTATTGCCCTTTTTTTAGTTACAAAAGTAAAACAGTATATGCTATAAATGTTTCAAACCATGCAAAAGTTTAAAAATAATTAAAGGCCAGGCACGGTGGCTCAAGCCTCTAATCCCAGCACTTTGGGAGGCCAAGACGGGCGGATCACGAGGTCAGGAGATCGAGACCATCCTGGCTAATACGGTGAAACCCCGTCTCTACTAAAAAATACAAAAAAAAAACCTAGCCGGGCGAAGTGGCGGGCGCCTATAGTCCCAGCTACTCGGGAGGCTGAGGCAGGAGAATGGCGTAAACCCGGGAGGCAGAGCTTGCAGTGAGCTGAGATCCGGCCACTGCACTCCAGCCTGGGCGACAGAGCAAGACTCCGTCTTAAAAAATAATAATAATAATAATTAAAAGTTTTACTCCCTCTCAATCCTTTGTCCCAGAGGTAACCACTATTAAAAGAGTTTTGTGTGACTCCTTTCAGATTATTGAAAATGCATATTTGTGTAAATATAATTTATTTATATGGAATTTTATTTTGGCACTTGTGGAAGTGGTATCAAATTACAAATGTTGAGCTGGGCGCGGTGGCTCACATGAGCCTATAATCCCAGCACTTTGGGAGGCTAAGGCAAGCAGATCACCTGAGGTCAGGAGTTCCAGACTAACCTTGCCAACATGGTGACACCCTGTCTCTCCTAAAAATAAAAAAATTAGGCGGGTGTGGTGGCAGGCGCCTGTAATCCCGGCTACTTGGGAGGCTGAGGTAGGAGAATCGCTTGAACCCAGAGGGTGAGGTTGCAGTGAGCCGAGATCATGCCACTGCCCCAGCCTGGGTGACAAAGCGAGACTCCATCTCAAAAAGAAAACAACAAACAAATTACAGATATTGTTAAATAATTTGCTTTTTTCACTTAATGATATACCTTTCCATGTCTCTCTCTTTTTTTTTTTTTTTTTTAGTTTAATGGATGCTTAGCCATTAGATATTATATGGTGTACCATAATTGGTTTAACTAGTGCCTCCCACTGTTTTTTTTTTTTTAAATATTGCTCAGGCCGGGTGCGGTGGCTCAAGCCTGTAATCCCAGCACTTTGGGAGGCCGAGACGCGCAGATCACGAGGTCAGGAGATCGAGACCATCCTGGCTAACACGGTGAAACCCCATCTCTACTAAAAAAATACAAAAAACTAGCCGGGCGAGGTGGCGGGCGCCTGTAGTCCCAGCCACTCGGGAGGCTGAGGCAGGAGAATGGCGTAAACCCGGGAGGCGGAGCTTGCAGTGAGCTGAGATCCGGCCACTGCACTCCAGCCTGTGCAACAGAGCGAGACTCTGTCGCAAAAAAAAAAAAAAAAAAAAAAAAGCTCATTGGGCCAAGCATGGTGGCTCACGCCTGTGATCCCAGTATTTTGGGAGGCCAAGGCAGGAGGATTGCTTGAGCCCAGAGTTTAAGACCAGCATGGGCAACAGAGAGAGACCCTGTCTCTACAAAAAAATTAAAAATTAGTCTTACATGTGGTGGTGTATGCCTGTGGTCCCAGCTACTGGGGATGCTGAGGTGGGAGGTTCGCTTGAGCCCAGGAGGTCAAGACCAGCCTGGGCAACATAGGGAAACCCTGTCTCCACAAAAAAAAATTTTAAGTAAGCTAGGCATGCTGGTACATGCCCGTGGTCCCAGCTACTGGGGAGGTTAAGCTGGGAGGATCCTTGAGCCTGGTAGGTCAAGGCTTCAGTAAGCTCTGATTGCATCACTTCAGTCCAGCCTGGGTGACAGAGCAAGACCCTGTCTCAAAAATAAATAAATAAAAAATAAAAATTGCTCATTGAATATCCTTGAGCATATATTTTGGCACCCTCACATGAGAATTTCTATAGGATATTGTCCTAGACATGAAATTTTCAAGTCAAGCTTATTACATTTAAAATTTCATTAGATTTTGCCAAATTGCCATCCCAAAGACTATACCAGTTTACACCTTCAACAGCCACTTAGGCGACTCTTAACAGTATATTACGAGCATTTCTCTAGCCTAGAATGCTCTAGCTTAGAAATCATGTGTTCTCCTAAATGTGTTCTGCCCGCCTTTACATGATGTTCTTAAAGGATTATGAAAGGTGGAGTGGTATGGTCCATTTTCCCCCTGGAGAAAACCACAGAGTCAGACTGGGGCTAGAACTCAGGTTTCCCATTCCTACTCTGCCACTTTGACTCATTCTCCAAAGGCTTTAGAACTCCAGTAAACTCTTATACAGTAGCTTAAACCTGATAGTCTTGTGTAGTCCTTACTCACCTAATATTTATGGAGCACATATTGTGTGCTAGGTAGTTTTTTGGGTGTCGGGATTATAGCAGTGAATAAGACAGACGTCGTGATTTCTATTGCCCTTAGCATTGACTAGCTATCGGGGAAATCAAATAAATAGAGTATTATAAAATACGGTGAGCATTATGAAAGAAGCTCAGGGGGCAGGAGTTATGAGAATATATAGCAGAGGGCCTTGGAGCTGTGGACAACTCCTTTGAGAAGTTGACCTTTGAGCTTAGACTTGAAGAAAAAGTAAGAGTTAATGGTTGGGGAGTGGAAGAGCAGTCAGGGATATTTGAGCTAGAACCAATGGGACTCAGTGATGGAGTGTAGTTAGAGTGAAGAGGAAGGAGTCGGGCATCACTTCTTCATTTCAGGCTGGGGCAGCTGGGTGGATGGTGGTGCCGTTTCCTCAAATAGCAGACTTAAAAGGAGGATCTGCCCAGGAGGAGATGTTGAGTTCAGATTTGGACACAATGAGTTTGAGGTGCTACATGTGAAGCATCCAGACATTGAGAGGCTCAGGAGCTCAGGAAGAGAGGTCTAAGATGGAGAAAGAGGTAAGAACCGTCAACGTAGTAATAATCATTAGTTTCATAGTTCTGATATCTAGTAGACAATTAGGGTACTTTCTGTGTGCCTGGCTTTGTATGCACCTTACATACTTTATGCACATTAACTCATTTAGTCTTCATAGTAACTGTAGGAAGTTATTACTGTTACTATCCCCGTCTTACCCGTGAGGAACTGTGGACACAGATGAACTTGCTCAGGTGGCACAGCTCAGTAATGGCAGAGCTGGAATCTAAACTCAGGCTGACTTTAGACCTGTGCCCTTCACCACTGTGCTATAATGTCTCCTGTAACATTTGAAGCCTTAAGAACAGGTAACTGGCCGGGTACAGTGGCTCACACCTGTAATCCCAGCACTTTAGGAGGCCAAGGTAGGCAGATCATGAGGTCAGGAGATCGAGACCATCCTTGCTAACACGGTGAAACCTTGTCTCTACTTAAAAAAAAAAAAAAAAAAAATTAGCCGGGCATGGTGGCGTGCGCCTGTAGTCCCAGCTACTTGGGAGGCGGAGCTTGCAGTGAGCTGAGATCACGCCACTGCACTCCAGCCTGGGCGACAGAGCAAGACTCCATCTCAAAAAAAAAAAAAGAACGGATAACTTCACCTGAAAGAGAATGTTGAACAGAAGGTGTCAAAGATATTTAGTTTTTAATTTATATCATCCTGTATTGTATCATTTTTATGCAGTAGGCACTGTTCGTGTGTCACTTGTGTAATTAATTTTTTAAAATATTTTTATAGAGCCGGGCGCGGTGGCTCACGCCTGTAATCCCAGCACTTTGGGAGGCCGAGGCTGGCGGATCACAAGGTCAGGAGATCGAGACCATCCTGGTGAACACGGTGAAACCCCGTCTCTACTAAAAATATAAAAGAATTAGCCGGGCGCGGTGGTGGGTGCCTGTAGTCCCAGCTGCTCCGGAGGCTGAGGCAGGAGAATGGCGTGAACCCAGGAGGCTGCTGAGACTGCGCCACTGCACTCCAACCTGGGCAACAGAGCAAGACTCCGTATCAAAAAAAAAAAAAATTTTTTATAGATATAGGGTAGACCCAGGATTAGAAAGTACATCAGCTCCATTTTTCTCCTTGGTTAAGTCTGTCATGATCTCCTGCCTTTGTGTTTGTCAACAAAGATGATTCCTGAGGTCGTAAGAAGGAGGCATGAGATCTCCTCCAAATACTTTAAGTCCGTAGAGCACATAAAAGGTAAATAAATAACTGGGCTGGCCGGGCACGGTGGCTCAAGCCTGTAATCCCAGCATTTTGGGAGGCCGAGATGGGCGGATCACGAGGTCAGGAGATCGAGACCATCCTGGCTAATACGGTGAAACCCCGTCTCTACTAAAAAATACAAAAAACTAGCCGGGCGAGGTGGTGGGTGCCTGTAGTCCCAGCTTCTAGAGAGGCTGAGGCAGGAGAATGGCGTGAACCCGGGAGGTGGAGCTTGCAGTGAGCTGAGATCCGGCCACTGCACTCCAGCCTGGGTGACAGAGCGAGACTCCGTCTCAAAAAATAAATAAATAAATAAATAAATAAAATAAATAACTAGACTTGGTGCGGTGGCTCACACCTGTAATCCCAGCACTTTGGGAGGCCGAGACGGGTGGATCACTTGAGGTCAGGAGTTCAAGACCAGCCTGGCCAACATTATGAAACCCTGTTTCTACTAAAAATACAAAAATTAAGGCCGGGCGCGGTGGCTCAAGCCTGTAATCCCAGCACTTTGGGAGGCCGAGACGGGCGGATCACGAGGTCAGGAGATCGAGACCATCCTGGCTAACACGGTGAAACCCCGTCTCTACTAAAAAATACAAAAAAAACTAGCCGGGCGATGTGGCGGACGCCTGTAGTCCCAGCTACTCGGGGGGCTGAGGCAGGAGAATGGCGTGAACCCGGGAGGCGGAGCTTGCAGTGAGCTGAGACCCGGCCACAGCACTCCAGCCTGGGCGACAGAGCGAGACTCCGTCTCAAAAAAAAAATAAATAAATAAAAATAAAAATACAAAAATTAGCCAAGCATGGTGGTGTGTGCCTGTAGTCTCAGCTACTCGGGAGGCTGAGGCAGGAGAATCGTTTGAACCCATGAGGCAGAGGTTGTAGTGAGTCAAGATTGCACCACTGCACTCCAGTCCAGGCAACAGAGTGGGACTCTATCTCAAAAAAAAAAAAATTATAGCCAGTGTGATGGTGTGCACCTGTAGTCCCTGCTACTTTGGGGGAACCTGGGAGGTCAAGGCTACAGTGAGCTGAGATGGCACCAGTGCGCTCAAGCCTGGGGGACAAAGTGAGACCCTGTCTCAAAAAAAAAAAAAAAAAGAGGTAATAAATAACTGATTGATTTGTGCCTCCTCACTTATACACAGGTTCTTCTAATGACTCCATCTCTTCCACCAATCCTTGTAGCAGGCAGCATGTCAGTAGTTCTGTTTTGTGTCTCCAACTAGGGACACCATGAGTATAAGGCAGAAAACCTGACCATGGGGATGCCGCAGGGCCAGTTGTCCCACCCTTTCCCTGTAGGAAGCAGTCTAGGGAGAGGCTGTCAGAGACAGAAACCACTGAGCCGCTTTGTGCACTTCTCCAGGTGTGCGATGACTGTGTGGTGTTGCGTAGTAACATCGGAACAGTGTATGAGCGCTGGTGGTACGAGAAGCTTATCAACATGACCTACTGTCCCAAGACCAAGGTGTTGTGCTTGTGGCGTAGAAATGGCTCTGAGACCCAGCTCAACAAGTTCTATACTAAAAAGGTACCCAGGATCTGTGTTTGGGTTGGGGCTAGGGTAGGCATTGAAGACCAAATAGTGAGTTTATCTTTGGGAAGTTAAAATTCCAAACCCCATGTCTGGAGCCACACTTCTGTCTCCAGCTGTTGGGTGGGGTACCTAAAGCTGTCTCGGAGGTCCTGGCGTCAGCCCAAGCCTTCAGTGGCCATTACAGAGCAGTGGGTGGAGAACCGTGGACAGCCCCCATGATGGGACCGCTCTCCCCCTGTGCCACAGTGTCGGGAGCTGTACTACTGTGTGAAGGACAGCATGGAGCGCGCTGCTGCCCGACAGCAAAGCATCAAACCCGGTGAGGAGAGTTTTTCCTGAGAGTGTCTTCCCTGTTTCCACCAGTCCTTCTGAGTGTCAGGGGCCTGGCAGGGAAGTCAGGGGTGGGATTCCCCACCGCACCAGTGAGCTGATAGCCCCTCCCTCACCACAGGACCTGAATTGGGTGGCGAGTTCCCTGTGCAGGACATGAAGACTGGTGAGGGTGGCCTGCTGCAGGTCACCCTGGAAGGGATCAACCTCAAGTTTATGCACAATCAGGTAGGTGCGAGCAGTAGCACAAGGCTCCCTGTAAGAAGGACCAGTGTCCAGGCCCCCAGTACTTCCCCAGCAAAGCATGAGAGAGGGCCCTCAAGCTAGAGGGAGAACTGGAGCAGCTGGACCCAGGAAAGAAATCCCAGGGGAGGGCACAGTGACGTTGGCGACCACCTGGCGCTGTGAAGGTGCACCAGGGAGCCCGCGGGGGAGGCTGGGCAGAAGCGAGGCCGGGTGGCCACGCTGCCCCATCCGTTGGACTCCACACAGTGTGAGTGGGAGCGTCTCACTTGGCCCTTCCCCTGCAGTGTCTCTGCCTTCCTCTATTCCCAGGGTATGCTTCTGCTTGGTGGTTTTGCTTTGAGAGTCTAGACTGGCCGATCTCTTTGTGTCTTTCTGGTGTGCGTGCAGCTTGCGTGTGCGTGTGTGTGCGTGCCTGTGTGTAAGTAGCTTGTATCTGTCCTCTCTGGAGTGTGTTTATTTGCCTTTTTCTTCTGCGAATTCTTCTGTTCTTTTCCTTCCTCTGAGTGTTCCCACTCTGTCCCCTGCTCCACAGGCCCCATTCCCCTTCTTTTGATTGGGAAGCAGTTCTGGATACATATTTCCCTCATTGTAATTCCACCATAGGAGCTGACTTTTTTTTTTTTTTTTTCTCTCTTGGTCTTTTAACACAGTGTTACCTTTTTCTCTCAGTGGACATTCCTTAAGCTAATTCCTTTCTGAGGCCAGCGCATCATCCCAGGTCCGTTCACAGCTCTGACTCCTCACACAAGTGCCTTCCCTCCTCTTTCCCTGATGTCCGGGTTGCTCTCCCTGAGGCTCTGAGCCAGACCCGAATGTGTGAAGCCCCATAGCCCCTGGCCAGGCTGCAGACCCTCAGGGGAGGTGGATGCCTGACTGACGTGGCTGTCTCCCTCCCTCTGCTAGCCGTTGTAGCTCTCTTCCAGGAATGTAGCTGGGCAGCTTTGGTTTAACGGGAAACAGCTGCCCAGGCTGCCAGCAGCCCCTTAGTGTATTTTCAATCTAGAATTTAGGGCGGTAGCCAACCCCAGAGACCTTAGGACCAGCCCAGAGAGGGGTCTACCTAAGTGCTTTTCTGGACCACAGAGGTGTCAGTATTTCTTGAGGAGCAGGCTCCTGACCACATTTTAGTGCTGTGGCCTCCCTGTCTGAAGATGAGATCTTGCTGAGCAACGCCCAGGTGCTCTGCCCTGTTCCTCGTCCTGCCCTTGGCACAGCCCCTCTGGGCAGCCATCCAAGCCAGTCTGTGGTTGAAGGCTTGGCCCCTAGAAGATAGATTGCGCAGAGAAGGGGAGGAAAGCGCAGCTTCTCAATCTCACCTCACAGTTAATAATGAGATAGCAACCTGCCCCTCTTCTGCCACACAGTGGTCAGTTGGACTGGAGGGGGCAGCAGACCTCCTGGTAGAGCTGTGCAGTCTGGGGTGAATGGGAAAAGCACAGGCTTTGGTGTCAGGACGTGCTTGGATTTGAAGCCCAGCTTCCACGTTCATGGGCAGAGAAACTTTCTGATCCGTAGTTTCCTCATGTAGAAAATGGGGGTAATACTATATACTGTGTCATGTAGGCGCAGGGATTAGAAATCGTATTTGTAAACCCCAAGTATGTGCTCAGCAAGTGGTAGCGGATATTATTATCACCACATACCTCTTGGGAGATCCTGGATCCTGTTTCAAGGAGGATACCAACACCTCCCACCCCAAGGACAGTCTGAGGGGAGCTTTGTGCCCGTGCCAGCCCTCTGCGCCGGAGGAGGATGCATGGAAGGGTAGAGACCTGATGGGCTGAGTGGGGATCCCTGGGGCACGGTGTCTTACAAGCACTGCCCTGGGCAGAGGGTACGGGCGGGCAGCCCAGGCCAGCAGCGGGGCCTTCGGGTTGGGTTTGACCATTGAAACTAACGCCTTCATTTCTCTCCCATGCTTTCTCCTCCGGCCAGGAGCGGAAGGTACATGCCCTTTCTGCTATCTTCGCTTCTTAGCGCTTTTGAGTTGTGTGCGTGTGGATTCTTCTGTCCTCTCTTTGGGAAATAGACTTTCTTTGTGTGGGTGGGGCTGTAGCTGGGAGAGTGTGCTGTGTGGGGCAGGGGTGGAGCCTGTGGGCCTTACCCCGCCCTCCCTCCCTCTCTTGCAGGTTTTCATAGAGCTGAATCACATTAAAAAGTGCAATACAGTTCGAGGCGTCTTTGTCCTGGAGGAATTTGGTAATTACACTATTTTGCTCTTAGGTCTGGACTCACATGGCAGTAACTCAAACCTCGGAGCTCCAGAGGAGGGTCTAGGGTCAGGGAGAAGAAGAACCTCTGTAGAGAGGTCAGGAGGAGCAGGAGAGACAAGGAAGAAAAGGGACCCCTGAGATGAGAGCCGGGAAGTGGAAGGGAAAGATAGATCATGGATCGCAGAAGAGCAAATGGGGCCTCAGGTGGGTTTCGAGTTTAGAGGTGGTCCTGAAGCAGCTCAGCGAAGTAGCACCACCTCCCCGTGCTGGGCCAGCCAGTGGTCAGAAAGTTTGGGATAGAGCAGACTGGTGACCCCCAAGCTCCACTATGTCTGTATCACCTGCTGCAATCTCTCTAGCAGCCCAGTCCTCCACCCAGCCTCCCTGGCACCACTCTGGTCTCCACCTGGCCTCTGTGCCAGACAAAGGGCACGGGGCATCGCAGGTAGACTCACTTGAGGGACAGAGGAGCCTAGCAGGGCAGCTGTAGCCCGAAGCTGGGAGCCAGCGCTAGGGAGTGGTGTAGTGGGTTCTCACCCTGGGGCTTTGAGTTCCTGCTGTGTTTGTGCTTCATTCTTTTGTGCCCCTCATCGCTGCTATGAAAACCTTCGTTCTCCAGCAGGTAAAGTGACCTCGGCTCGTGCTGCCTCTCCCCAGGTCTCTGCCTTGGGCCCTGCCCTGGGTGGGTAGCTCCCTTCCACCGAACCAGCTCCTCACACTGCCAGCTCATCTCTTCCTTTCTCCCCCATCCTCTTTCTTCCCACCTTGCCTCCCCCCTCTCACTGGCTCACTGGACCTTCCTCCCCGTGTGCTCACTTCTCTCTTCTGTCAGAGAGATACTTGGGGGAATCTTCCAACTCAGGAGAATGGCCTGGGCTTCTTGCTCTACCTTTGATGAGTTTATTCCCTGCTGACCCTGAGTTTCCCCAAATTCTGCTTCCCAGGGTCAGAGGAAGGTACAGCCAATTCTCCTCCTGCCTTTTCTGGCCCCCAGGGAGATGCCAGGCCCCTCCGCTCCCAGTCTCAAGGGGCCATGATGATGGCTGAGCCTGGGGGGCCTACTCCTTCCTCTGGCCAAGGAGAACCCCTGCATGGCTGGAGCGGGGGGCTCTCTTGCCTTCCGGGCTGTGGACATGTGTGTATTTTGCCTGATGCTCCCTGTCACCTCCCTCCCTGGGTGCTGTACTCGCCTGTCTTCTGCTGGGTGTGTTGCTCCAGAGCCCTCAGACGCTCTCCCTCACACAGGCAGGCCTGGGCTTCTCCTGCCGCTCAGGGAAGGACACTGCCACGTCCTGTGGGTTTAGTATCATGTTACCTCTTCAGCCTCAAGACCCTCTATGTAGGGGGCTGGGAATAAAGGGAACTGTGTTTAACATGACCCAATTTTCAGGCTGGTGACAAGATGAGTTCACGGGTGTCTCAGCAAAGTTGGACACAAGCTAGAAACAGCTCTCTCCTCCCAGCCAAAACCTGGGAATTCCCCACAGCAGCTCCTCAGGGGCCCTGGACAGTAGCCGTGACCAGGCTGGTGAAAGGTCCATCCCTCCCATCCAGGGCTTTCAAAGAAGTGGCTAGAATCACAGCCATCAAGTAAAAGCCACTGCGGACGGCAGAGGCCTAGCTGAGGAGGCTGGGGCCATGTCCTCCCAGCCGGCAGGGTCTGGACAGAGCCTCTGGTGGCCTCTGCCCTGTCATAGCCTAAGCGCTGCAGCCACTGTGAGAGGCCACAGAGGGGAAGGGGACCCTGACGCCGGGCGCTGCCGCCTGGGGGAGCATGGCACTACTGCTCTTAGTGTTGAACTTTCTGTTTTGTCTCTTGCCCGTCCGGTTTTAGTTCCTGAAATTAAAGAAGTGGTGAGCCACAAGTACAAGACACCAATGGTGAGTGTGCTGCTCAACCCTGATGGGCCACAGTGTGCAGGGCTCCCTGGGGACCTTCGGACAAGAGGAGGGGTGGGCCCTCTGAGCACACAGGGTTGAGTGGGGACCTGGTCTTGTTGCCAGAGGTTCAACTCAAGCTGAAACGGGTCTTGAGCCCCGGGAGACAGACACACACACATGGATCCCCTCTCCCACGGGGACAGCTTCCTTGCTTGGAGCTCACGTTTAGTCCAGAGGCCCATGCCCAGTGTTAGGGCAGGAGTTGCCCATTGGCAGATCCTCCACACGTGGAGATGCAGGAGTCTCAGTATCGTGATCCGCTTGGTTTTCTCTCCCCTCTAGGCCCACGAAATCTGCTACTCTGTATTGTGTCTCTTCTCGTACGTGGCTGCAGTTCGTAGCAGTGAGGAAGATCTCAGAACCCCACCCCGGCCTGTCTCTAGCTGATGGAGAGGGGCTACGAAGCCGCCCCAGCCCAGGGCACGCCCCTGGCCCCTTTCTGTTCCCAAGTGCACGATGCTGCTGTGACTGAGGAGTGGACGATGCTCGTGTGTCCTCTGCAAGCCCCTGCTGTGGCTTAGTTGGTTACTGGTTATGTGTCCCTCTGAGTGTGTCTTTGAGCGTGTCCACCTTCCCCCTCTCCACTCCCAGAAGACCAAACTGCCTTCCCCTCAGGGCTCAAGAGTGTGTGTCTGTGGGGCTGGTGTGAACCCACTGTTGTGTGTCCTTGAGACATTTGTGTTGTGGTTCCTTGTCCTTGTCCCTGGCGTTATAACTGTCCACTGCAAGAGTCTGGCTCACCCTTCTCTTTGACCCGGCACGACTGGGCGCCTGGAGCAGTTTCACTCTGTGAGGAATGAGGGAACCCTGGGGCTTGCCCTCTCAGAGGAAGGGCACAGAGAGGAAGGGAAGAATTGGGGGGCAGCCGGAGCGAGTGGCAGCCTCCCTGCTTCCTTCTGCATTCCCAAGCTGGCAGCTACTGCCCGGGGCCCGCAAGCGTGGGCTGCTGCCTGCTACAGCCTCCGTCACTGCAGTGGAGCAGCGAATTCCCTGTGGCCTGCCACGCCTTCGGCATCAGAGGACGGAGTGGGCGAGGCTCGTGGAGTCCCAGGGACCACTGGCTGCTCTGCCTGAGCATCAGGGAGTGGTCAGGAAAGGCCAAGCTGGGTTTGCACATCTGTGTCTGCAGGCTGTGTCTCCAGGCATGGGGTGCCAGGAGGGAGAGGCAGCCTGGTCATGGGCAAGAGATGACTGTAAATATTTCAGCCCCACATTATTTATAGAAAATGTACAGCTGTGTGAATGTGAAATAAATGTCCTTGACTCCCTTCGGGCTCCCTGGCTGCCTTGCATTAAATGACACCTCCTCTTGGCTCAGGCGTGAGGAAGGCTGTCCCTGGACTCTTAAAAAGGCACCTCAGGCTGGAAGGAAGGAAGGAAGATGAGGTCCTCCACGTCCAAGCTTTGGCACACGGAGGCCCCAGCTCCCCTGTTCTGGTCTCCTAGAGCAAGGCTGCAGGAGGAGCTTTCCTTCCTGGGCACCTGGGGGCCCTGCAGAGAGTTGGGCTGCCGTGAACTGAACGAACGGGCTGCTAGAGGGAGCAGCCAGAGGGTGTCCTCACCTGAACTGAGATTAAGTGAAAGAAAGCCAAGGCCCTGGCCCTCTCCATTCCCTTACAGGTGGGTATGGTCCAGAGAGGTGTGGTGACTCAGCCAGGGCCTCCCACAGGGCCCCGGACTCCTGGCCAGGAGTGTCTTCCACTGGGTAGAACTCCCAGAAGCTCCCCTAGGAGCCGCCTTCATGGAATTGTCCTGGAAAAATCTGGCTGCGCTCTCAGGGAATTTCTGAGACCTGCTGGCTTCCCCCACCCAAAGGGAAACTGATGCTCGGATTTAGGGGAAGTGAGAGCAGAGTGGGGCCCTGGCCCTGACACCTTTCTGGTCCCCAGGGCCCTGGGCTGGATTGGGTTGCTGTCTCCCACTGGGGATATGAGTGTGTACCGGCTGTTGGCTTATTGATGGCTGGGACCGCCAAGCCACCTAGTGCAGCTCCACCCCAGGACAACACAGATTCTGCCTCACTCCACCCCCAGGCGGCTGTGACCGGGGCCGCTGGCACAAGGATCACGCTGAGTACCTAGGACCAGTTAAATGCGCTTTCCGCTGTCACAGCTCAGTTTCATCATCTGAAGAGTGAATGCCGTAGGGGAAGACAGGTTCCTTCTAGTGTTAATGTTTTATGAACTCAGAAACCACTCTGGGCCTGGTTTAATCATTGAGAAAACAACAAAAATATCTGCCCTCACTTTGCTGTGAAGATCAATGTCCCTGGGCCTTTTTTTTTTTTTTTTTTCTTGAGACAGGGTCTCACGCTGTCACCCAGGCTGAAGTGCAGTGGCGTGATCTCGGCCCACCGCAAACTCTACCTCCCGGGTTCAGGTGATTCTCGTGCCTCAGCCTTCCAAATAGCTGGGATTACAGGCACGCCACTATGCCCAGCTAATTTTTGTATTTTTAGTAGAGATGGGGTTTCACCGTGTTGGCCAGGCTGGTCTGGAACTCCTGACCTCAGGTGATCCGCCCGCCTCTGCCTCCCAAAGTGCTGGGATTACAGGTGTGAGCCACCGCACCTGGCCATCCCCTGTGCATTTTTATGAAAACAGGCACACTGAAATTTAGTGAGAAGAGTGAGTTTTCTGTGACTGCATTAATCTTTTATTGCCCAGTACACATTGGGAAGACACAGCAGGCCAGAAAGGCCTGTCCCCAGACATCCTTTCTTGAGGTCACCCTCCTTTTACCCCAAAGATCCAGGAGCTTCAGGAGCCCTGTGGACCAGTCTGTGCAACACTCACTCAGGCCTGTCCAACATAGCTGTCCTGCTGATCCCCCACCGCAGCCCAGGAGACAACACTTGTCACACACACATCCAACAGCAGGGAGCGGTTTCCCCAACTTCCCTGCAGGCTCCTGGTATGGGGCTGGCATCTTGTACCTGCAACACAGGTTATCTTATGAGTGAACGGAGGCCCCCTACAGCCTCCCATTTACTGATGGCTGCCCCCCGACCAAGGGCCAGGGCTTAGCCACGGACTTGTGCCCTGGGTGTCAGGTGGTCTGGAGTACATACCTGGCCATCCCCGGGAGCCAGCCTGGTCACTGAGGCACTGCAGAAGAGGAGGCCATGTCATTGTGTCCTCCCAGCCTTCTGGAAGCTAGTACCCATCTGGTCATGACAGGGTCCTTGCCCTTGCAGTCACAGCAGGTGCTTGGCCCGGGACAACAGAGCAAAGCCCAGGGTCCCCACTGCTGCCCTGCTCTTCCCGCCTCCCAGGCCCTGGCCCCAAGGGCTCCTCACCTCGCACCTCCAGGCGGCACTCACACTGTGCCTCGCCCTGTAAGTTGGTGGCCCTGCAGACATAGATGCCTCCGTCAAACGGGCAGGGCTTTCTAATCTCCAGAGTCAACACTCCCTGCTTGCTGAACATGCGGAAGCGGGCATCCTCTCCCAGGTCCAGGCCATTCTTGAACCAGGAAATCTTGGGCTACAATTAAGGTAAAGAGAGGGAGGGAAGCCATCCAGGCTGAGAGGGGACCTGGCAGGGACCCAGGGAGACGCATTTCTGTTTATACTCGGTGGGGGGTGGTCCCACGGAGTCCCTGACTATGCCCAAGGCTGGAAACAAACATGGAACCAACAGCGAGTACCACGGCCCTGCCCAGGGAGAGAAACCCGGTCCATACACCCCAAGGTGGAGAGAAAGCAGAGGAGACAGGCTGGGGAGAGGACTGCTCGACATTGGGGCCTGTGAGCCCCGCCTCCTGGTCGGCCTGGTCCAGTGCCTAAAGTTCCCTACCTTGGGGCTACCCCGGACAGCACAGCAGAGCATAGTGGTGTAGCCTGCGATGACCGAGCGGTTCACCAGGGGCTGGGTGAAGCTTGGGGCCTCAGAGAAGTCCAGGGCCTTATAGTTGGGTGGCTCATAGGTGATGCCTGTTGGTGACAGGACTTGGTACTGAGAGGGCCACACCAAACTAGGCCCCCCTCCCTGTTCCGATGGCCTCCCTGCCCCAGCCCCTGGTGGGGAGAATGAGGATACAGCACCTGGTCTGGGGATAAAGACGGGCTCCTTGGTGGTGGCCGCTGTGTCACTGGAACCAACCATGTTCTGGCTGAAGACACGGAAGTAGTAGCCATTGCCAATGATGAGCTCTGGCACCACGCAGTGGGTGCGGCGGTAATGCTCCAAGACGGTGAACCACTCCTGGGGGCGGGGAGGGAGGGGAGGCATCTCTGGGCCAGGCCTTCCCCGATGCCGAGAGCCTCTCCTGGGTGCCCTGGGCATCTCCACCCGTACTGTGGAGGGACTCAGATCAGCAGAGGGAGGGTGAGGGGCCCGTGGTGAGGACAGTGAAGGGTGGCTGCGGCCTGGGTCTGCCGGGCCTAGGCAGGGTGCACGTGGAGACCCCAGACCCTGGGCTCACCATGGTCTTCTTGTCAGCCTTCTGCACTGTGTACCCCCAGAGCTCCGTGTTGCCATCATCCTGGGGTGGCTTCCACTCCAGAGCCACATTAAGACCCCAGGCCTCAGTGACCCGGAGATCCTGGGGAGGACTTGGCTTGTCTGCGGGAGACAGACCCAGTCGGGTCACCACTCTTTCTGACAGTGAGCAGGGGGACACCGGGCTCCAGGGACTATGCCACCCCTACCAGCCAGGGCCAGGCCTGCTGGGGCACTGAACTGGAAAATGTGAGCTGTGGGTTGGGTCAGCCCTTGGACCCAGCAGCCCAGCTCAGGGATGGGAGACAAGGGGGCTCAAAGAGGCCTTGGCCACGCACCGACAACCTGCAGCACCAGGGTGGCCTTGTCCTCCATGTTCTCAATGCGCACCGTCACCTGGTAAGTGCCTGAATGCGCGCGGCGAGCGGCCCGGATGAACAGGATGGTGTCTGTGGGGCTGTTGCGGACGCTCACCTCCTCGCCTGCCAGGGGCTGCCCCTCTTTGGTCCAGGTCACCTGAGGCCGCGGCTTGCCCTGAGGGGAGGAAAAGCTTAACCCTGAATGTGGATCTCTCCAAAGGCCAGCTGCCACCCCCACCTCTGGAACCTCAGATCGGGCCAGCCCTGAGACATCAGTCCGCTGGATGGAAACAACACACCGTAGCCTCTCTCCCCTGGGGGACAGGGAGGGGCCAGTCCCACCTGGAAAGGGATGAGGAGGTTCACAGGCTCCCCGACCTTCTTCTGAATGGTCTGACGCAGGTGCCTGGGCAGCTGGAGCCGTGGCCGTTCTGTGGATACAGAGTGGGTAGCTAAGTGAGGGCCCGCCACGGCTCTGAGGGGTGCCACAGCTCCAGCCTCCCTTGAGACAAGCCCCAGAGAGCTGCAGCTAAGAAAAAAGCTGCCTGCTGGGCCCTGCACCTCCTTTAGCTCCTGCTGACACAGCAACTCCAGCCTGCCCAAGCCCAGCTGGCTTCCCTGAGCCTCACCACACTGCTTCAAGAGGCAGGGATCAGAGAGGGTAAGCAACTTGACTGAAGTCACACAGCTAGTAAGTCATAGGCCAGGGTGTAAACCCTATGCCCTGTGCTGTTTCCACTCGAGTTTGCTGCCTCGTTCCAGCTTTGAGAACCAATCCTTACAAAAGATGGACCCTTTGTTGGGACGAGGAACAGAGGAATGGGAAGTGGATCCCAGAGGGACCAATCTGACGACAGACATAGACAATACTTACCTGTTGGAGCTGAGACACTCCTGGAAGAGAGCTTGGGTACTGTGGCTTTTATTTTCCCTGTTCCAGAACTAGGGGTCTGACATAGACCAAGAAAGCCTTTTCCGCACTTTTTTTTTTTTTTTTTTTTTTTTTTTTTTTTTTGAGACATTGTCTCACTCTGTCACCCAGGCTGGAGTGCAGTAGTGTGATCTCAGCTCACTGCAGCTGCCACCTCCCGGGTCCAAGCAATTCTCCTGCCTCAGCCTCCCAAGTAGCTGGGGGACTACAGGCACCCACCACCACACCCGGCTAGTTTTTGTATTTTTAGTAGAGACGGGGTTTCACCATGTTGGCCAGGCTGGTCTCGAACTCCTGACCTCAAGTGATCTTCCTGCCTCAGCCTCTCAAAATGCTGGAATTACAGGCTTGAGCCACTGTGCCTGGCCACCCTCTCTGCACTTTTTCCCTAGGCCTAGAGCATGGATGATGGCTCCAACCCCTCCTGTCTCTGCCAGCGTTCTGGGCAGAGCGTTCTGGGCCTCCCCAAACGTCCCCACCTCCACCGGACACCAAGGGCCTGGGGTGTCAATGGCGGGTCTTGTGACTGCATGAAGGGGCACTCACGCAGGATCTCCTGCACCGTCACCGGCTCCGTGGTGGTAACAGGGGCTCCAGGCCCTGCCATATTGTGTGCACGCACTCGGAAGAGCAGACGGGCCCCCGTGGGCAGGTCCTTCACCAGTATCGACGTGTGCTCTGTCAGCCCCCGCAGGGCAGCCACCCACTCTGAGCCTGGGGGTGGGGAGGGGCAGTCAAGGCCACAGACTGTGTCACCACCGACACCCCATCCCCACTGCCCACTCCTCTGATAGGAATCTCCAGGATTTAAATATGTTTTTATTTTTTAAATTTTATTTGTTTATTTATTTTTGAAATGGAGTTTCACTCTTGTCACCCAGGCTGGAGTGCAATGGCGTGATCTCGGCTCACCGCAACCTCCGCCTCCTGGGTTCAAGCGATTCTCCTGCCTCAGCCTCCCGAGTAGCTGGGATCACAGGCGCCCACCACCACACCCAGCTAATTCTGTATTTTTAGTAGAGACGGGGTTTCTCCATGTTGGTCAGGCTAGTCTCGAACTCCCGACCTCAGATGATCCGCCCACCTCGGCCTCCCAAAGTGCTGGAATTACAGGCGTGAGCCGCCGCGCCTGGCCTTAAATATGTTTTTAAAATGTAGTTGCTGATTTCGCACTGCTCAAAGAAGTGTTACAGTCAGCTTTACTCTGCATTTGTTTTTCACTAGGCAAGCTTTTTTTGCTTCTGAAAACAGAACAGGTATTTCTCTGGATGTTCTCAACTTTAGGCAAAAGTGGGCCAAAAAAGCCTGACTATGGGTGAATCTGCTCAATGGCAAGGTGAGCATGTTCTTCGTTTGGGGAGGGGGCTGGGGGTGGGGACACTCACCGCCCTCTGGGCAGTACTCCACGCTGTAGCCGTCCAGGCCTCCTGCTCCCACGCGCTCTGGGGGCCGCCACTTGAGGGAGACTGTGGTGTCAGAAACGTCCTCTACTGCCAGGTGGGTGGGTTCGCTGGGGGGACCTGGGCAGAGGAGAGGTCAGAGAGGGGTCTCAGCAAGCCTGGGGAAGCTGGAGATCCGTGGCCTAGACCCCGAACTGCCCACTGGTCACATAGGGGGCACTTCCTGTTCAGCTGGCTTTTAGCCACTTTAAGGAATATTTTGTCTCTGTTACAAGACTTGTCTGTAGATTGGCTTAAAAACAAACAACAACAGCAGCCAGGCATGGTGGCTCACATCTGTAATCCCAGCACTTTGGGAGGCCAAGGTGGGCGGATCACCTGAGGTCAGGAGTTTGAGACCAGCCTGGCCAACATGGTGAAACTCCGTCTCTACAAAAACACAAAAATTAGCTGGGCACGATGGTGGATGCCTGTAATCCCAGCGACTCAGGAGGCTGAGGTGGGAGAGTCGCTTGAACCTGGGAGGCGGAGGTTGCAGTGAACCTAGATCGCTCCAGGACTGCACTCCAGCCTGGGTGACAGGGCGAGACTCCATCAAAAGAAAAGAAAAGAGAAAGAAAGGAGAAAAGAGAAAAAACCCCTAAAACTACAGGAAAACATGGGAATTTCCTGGCACCGTATGATTACGTGAGTTGACTAAGAACTGAACAAACCAGGAGTCAGTCCCTAAAAAGAGAGGCCTGAACCCTTCTCCCCACAGGCCCCAATTCCTGCCATCTTCCCAAGCTGTGCCCCATCCCTGGGCCCAGGGGTCCCTGGCCTGCACTTGCCACAGACAGCTGCCCCTGGACTCACCCACCCTGGTGGGAACAGGTGTCCTCCCGAGCCCTGCCACACCCTCAGCACCTGTTCTACCCACTCAGACCCCATTATACAGATGAGGAAGCTGAGGCTTCAGGGAGGGATGACTCCAGTTGGCCTCCTGGAGACCGTGGAGCTGCCTCTGCCATCTCTGAGTCTTGGTCCAGGACTCTTTCCACAGACAGACGCCCCTGAGACCCCTCCACTAACCACAGCCCTTGCCCCATCCCATAGGTGACAAACCCTGGGTTGAAGGGTGTGGGGAACAGGGGACAATGAACATTCACTGGGCACCTGCTAGATGCCAGATGGCCTCTGCCTGCTCATACCATCTCATCCTAACAGCTCTCTGAGGTAGGCAGTGTCATTATTCCCATTTTGTAGACATGGAAAGAGAGGCTTGAAAGTGAACTAGGGGTCGGTGTAGTGTGAGAGTCAGTTCCACCCCAACCAGCTGGGAGATCTCAGGCAGGTCGTTTAACTGCTCGGAGCCTGTTTCCTCATCTGTAAAATGCCGCTGAGTATCCCCAGTCGAGGCTGAAAGGAGACCGTGGATGTGAGTGTCTAGCGTGGCTGCCTGCGGAGCAGCTGCTATTACTGGGGGCCTTTGACTGAGGAGGGAGTGGAGGCAGGACCAGGTCAGGCAGGCTCACCGATCGGCATGAAGGGCTGGGAGGCAGGGCTGGGCCTGGACATGCCGATGGCGTTGACTGCGTAGACGCGCATCTCGTACACCACGCCCTCAATCATGCGCCGCGCTTCGTGGCTCAGCTCCTGAATCAGGTCGAAGTTCAGCCGCATCCACCGGTAGCTCTTCTTCTTCTTGCGCTCCAGGATGTAGCCTGGCTCGGGGGAGGTGGCGGCTCTGGTCTGGGACCCAGGCATCCCCACACCACCTTCCCTCGGATCTGTTCGGCGCCCTCGCACCTCCGCCTGGCGCCCTTGCACTCACCCAGGACCGGCTGCCCGCCGTCGTAGGCAGGCGGCTCCCACTGTACGGTGCAGGAGTCCTCTCCCACGTTGCTGACCTTCGGGGCCGCGGGTGCGTCTGGCACGTCTGGAGGGGGTGCGGTGGACATATCAGCCCTGCCCCGCTCGGGGCCTTGAGTAATGTTGCTCGTCCCCTTCCCACTCCAACTAACTGCCACCGGCTGCCCCCACCACCTCCAGATCCAAAATCCAGAGATCTTTCTAGAATGCATTTCTTTCTTCTTCTTCTTCTTCTTCTTCTTTTTCTTTTTTTTTTTTTTTTTTTTTTTTTCAGTGATACTGAGTCTCACTGTGTTGTCCAGGCTGGGTCTCGACAGGATGCATTTCTCATCATGTCGCCAGCCCTCCATCAACACTTTAAGGCTTCACACTGCCCATATTCACCCCTGTCCTGGCTCTGATCCTCCCAACCCTACCCAGTCCTCTCCTGACACGTTTCATTCATTCTCCACACCCAAAAGACCCTTTTTCTTTCCCTTCTCCACCCCTTTGTACACAGTTTCCTCTGCCTAGGATGCCCTTCCTCACCATCTTCTCAGCCTCCTAAAGGCATTCCCCCCAGGCTCTCTGGGATGGCTCTCTGCTCAGTGCTCCCATGGCCACTCTGGACACGGCTCATGTACAGCCGTGTCGCAGGAAATCTGCGGGATGCAACTGCCTCCATCTCCCCCACAGCGGGGCTCCTTGTGGGCAGAAAAACCTGTCCTGTTGCCACTCAGCTCAGGGAGCATGCCCGTGATGTTTGTCGAGTGGCTGAATGAGCAAATGGATGGGCCCTCCTTGGGGCTGCCCCTCTGTGTTCTCCAGCTTGGACCCTGGCCGGCCTCACCGATGACCTTGACTGTGAGGTTGACCCGGTCCTCGCCCACAGGGTTCTTCACCGTGACCGTGTAGACACCCTCATCTTCCTTCTCTGCCCCCTCGACCGTGAAGATGCTGCGGTCCTTGGTGGTCTCCACACGGACCCGGCCCTCGGTCTCACACAGCAGCTGGGGGGATGGAGAGTTGAGGTGAGATCCAAGTCAGACCCCAGAGGCCCCTGCAGTCTCTGCAACAACCAGATGTCCCGGGGTCCATGGGGGTAACACAGCCTGTGGGAAGACTGCACCCATGTCAGCATCTAGTTCAAAATCCTCTCTGTGGCACCGACCGAGGGCAGGGGCTCAGGTTCTAGCTTTGTCAGGGGACCTGGGGCAACCACCTGTCCTCTCAGATGAGCTAGCGTGAGGACCCCTCAAGACCCCAGCCTTCAGAAGAACCAACAGTGCCGGGCAGGAAAAAGACCCCAGCAGCTACAGTGGCAGGAAACTGCCTCGGAAACTACTCTGGAGTTGAGAGGAAGCACAAAGTCAAGGTCAAGGTCAGCTCAGGATGAAGGGAGCCAGGGAGCAGCCCAGTCATGAGGGCTTCCTCACAATAAGAGGGTGTCCACATCCTTGTGACGGCCATCAGCACACTCCACAGAGACCCTGCCTGAGGTGTGAGGGCCCCACAGGGACCCTGCTGGGGGCAGCAACACACCTCGCCAAGTGTGGCACCTCCATGGAGACCTCACCAAGGGCTCGACACCAAATGGGCAGAAAGTGATGGAAGACAAACGAGTCCCATCCTGACCTGAGCCTCACTCACCTTCTTGTCAAACACCCACTCGTTGCTGTCACCTGCATCCTCTGGGGCATCTGGGGCTGGTCTGGCTTGGGACTTATTCCCCTGGGAACAGGGCAGGAGGGAAGTAGGGAGCAGAGGAGCTGACTCAGCCTGGAAGCACCCCTCTGCTTCTTCATCCACCCCCGACCCACACTGCCCATCTCGCCTGCCCCCTGGCCAGTCGAGCCTCTGCTCTCCCACGGGGTAGCCAGCAGCAGGGCGTGCACACGTGGGTGGGGTGTGCAGCAGGTCCAAGCACTTGGCTGGCTCCACACACCCACCTCACAGATGAGGAGATTGAGGAGGGACCCACCGTACCTGCGTGATGGCCTTCTGCCAGATCACGGTGGGAGCAGGGTCCCCAGAGATAGGGACGTCCAGACGTAGCTTATTTCCAGCTACAACCACAATGGTGTCTGGTATGCGGCCCGGGCAGTCCAGGTGGATCTTGGGAGGTTCTGCAGAAGAGACAATGTAGTTCAGAGAAACCGGAGAGCCGGGAGGAGCATAGGTCACTGCGGAGGGGCCACTCGAGAGCCCGGGCCCCTGTTTGTTGTTTTTTTTAGACTTGTATTGAGGTATAGTTTATGCTCAGATCTGACTGTAGGCTGATGAGTTCTGACAGATGAATACACCCATGCAACCATTAATCCAACCAAGATCTAGAACATTCCCATCATCCCAGGACGTTGGCTGGGAGGCTTGTAATATTCAGGTCAGGTCACCTACCATAGCATTTTGAAAACTGGGGGAACATCAGTGTCTTGCTCCTGCCCCCCACACACATACACACACACACACACACATATACATACACACACACATACATACACACATACATACACACACACATATACACACACATACACACATACACACATATACATGCATACACATACACACATGCACACACATACACATACACACACATACATACATACACATATACATACATACACACATACATACACACATACATACAAC